>NW_015645076.1:2591283-2596151 GCF_001515625.1 Sinocyclocheilus rhinocerous | reverse complement strand
TCATCATTGTGTCTGTCACGCGACTCTGTTCCCCTTTCGGGCTCTGTCTTTACATTTATTTTGAAAGATGAAGCTCGTGATTATGGTAAGGGGCGTTACATTTCCGACGCGTGCTTGCGGTGTTCGGCCAATCACAGTGCACTGGGTCAGCTGGCCAATCAGAGCAGACTGCGCTTGTCAAAGGAGGGGGCTTTGTTGAAAACGACGTGTTTGAGAGAGGCGGGGCATAGAGGACCTACAATAATGTACAGTATTTGAAAAATAATGTGTTTTTTGAACATTAAAGCATGTCAACATATTCTGTTACACCAAATACACAAAATAATGATCTTTAAAATAGCATATGACCCCTTTAACCATAAAATGTTGTGTTCATTATTTAATGTATGTTTAAATAAATCTGTCTGAAAACAAGTTTTTATTGCAGTCTCAATTTAAATGTTCATATTTACAAAAAATTAGAGTAGAAACAACAAGTAGTTGGATCATTAATTAAAGTTGATATAGACTGCCGTATGTGCAATTTAAATGTTTACATACATTTTTTTTATATTTACCTTAGTACCTTAATTTCGGTTTGAGCGTTTCAGTAAAACATTAATTTTGGTGCATTGATAATTAAAAGTGTCGTTCTTTTTCTTGCAGTTTGGTGGTCCACCAATGCCAGGGGTTCCTGCTCAGGGTATGGCAATGCCAGGGGTTCCTGCTCAGGGTATGGCAATGCCAGGGGTTCCTGCTGCAGGTGGTTACCCAGCACAGCCATATGCCGGTTACCCGGGGACGTTTTCTGCTCCTCCTACCCAGGACCCAATGTGGGGCTATTTCACAGCAGTAGCTGGTCAGGTGAGAGCAGCCTGTGTGAATGTGGATATAATGTCTTTTCTGTCCCCTCCTGTTGTAACATGTAGTAACATGATTGTTATGTCAGGATGGTGAAGTTGATGCTGAAGAACTTCAAAGGTGCCTCACCCAGACTGGAATCAGTGGAACCTACACTCGTAAGTACAGAGAGAGTAGAAAAAGAAATTGCAGTTCCAAATGCTTGGACTGACAAATTATTAATGTAGAGTGAGTGGATCATCTGTTAACACTTTGTTTTGATAGTCCACTTTAGACATGGTTAACTATAAGTAACTTTGCAACCACATGTCAACTATCAGTCTACCAATCTGCTTAATCTGCTAACACTTTTTTTTTTTATGGTCAGCAGACATTCTACTGAATATAAGTAACTTTACAAGAACAAGTCAACTTATACTAACCCTAACCTAATAGTCTACTAATACTCTATTGAGAGTTAGTTGAGATGTAAAGTGTCTAAAATGATCATCTCACTGCTTTTTTCCCAGCCTTCAGTTTGGAAACCTGCAGGATTATGATTGCCATGCTGGATGTATCCTTCACCGAAACATAAAACAGATCTGTTCTGTCTGGCACTGTTCTTATCTCTCCAACTTGAGTCAAACGTTTGCTTCATGCTAGTCCCAGTAACCCAGCAGATCCCTTGTTGTTGTTTAGTTTCTTTAACCATGTGTGTGCAGAGAGATTACACTGGAAAGATGGGTTTCAGTGAGTTTAAAGAACTGTTTGCGGTGCTAAACGGCTGGAAGCAGAACTTCGCAATGGTGGACAGGGACTGCAGTGGAACGGTGGAACCTCATGAGATGTCCCAGTGTATTGCTAACATGGGTGAGTGTGAACTTTCATACAAGTAACACTATTTCTATCGACTGAGATGAAAAAGTACCTAGTTCTCAGGGCAAAATATATCTCAAAAGAATAATTAAGTCACTCATTTGGGGCTTTAAGATAAAATCAAACTGAAAACTACAGGATGCAATATACATTTTTCTATAAGGGGTCTCTTAGCCAACACAGTTGCACTAAAAGTACTATGTGGCTAAGACAGTGATGTAACTGAATATGTTGTGTCATGATTGCACAGGGTACCGAATCAGCCCTCAGGCTCTGAACGCCATCATCAAACGCTACAGCAGGTCAGGAAAGATCTACTTTGATGACTATGTGGCCTGTTTTGTGAAGCTAAGGGCACTTACAGGTGAGGGAGCAATTCAAATCCATACAAAACTTGGTTATTATAATTGTGCTTATTATAGTTATACTGCGTGTTGTTTAAATACTAATAGTCTTTTAAAAATGTTTATGATCAAACAATATGAGACAATATTTTTTTTCTGTAGACAATTTCAAGAGGAGAGATGCAATGCAGCAAGGAATGGTGAACTTCCAGTATGATGATGTAAGTGATGGTTAAACTAATTTGCCACATTTAGTACCTGTTTTTCTGCCTCATTGGCACTTATTTTTTTAATATCAGAGATTGTTTTAACTGAAACAACTTGTTCACACTGAATTATTGTGGAAGTAAAATAGATTACTTCATTAAAAGCTTATGGGAAGCTGTTGTAACAATATCTTCAATTTCCTCTTGCAGTTCATCTTGTGTACTATGTCTCTCTAAAGGAAGTTACTGACAAGTACAGTATGCATTCCAGGAAGAGAACCGAATCACTGAAAATCCAGATAAATATATGTAAAACTATTATATATATTGTATGGTCATTTTGATTTTGAAATTTGCCAGTATAATGTGTAATGTGAACATAGAAGTAAACCATATATTTGACTGAAATAGCTTTCAATATTTGTGCCAAAGTAGACAGTTGTTTTTAAACAATCTTTTTCATATTCATTCTTTATAAACTCAGTGTATTAAGTTAAAATATAACCACACGTTACATGTATTTTGCCAATAAAACATGGTATATCTTAAAAGAGTTGGCTTTATTTAGAGGCAAGGTTCATGTAAGTAGTAAAAATCATAGCATCTAGCGGGATATAATAAAGCAACGAGAGTACCCTTTCTGTCTCTCTTGTTTTTACATATTAGGGTTGTCTATTTTTTTTTTAAATATTCAATACAAATATGCACCAGCAACAGAGCAATTTCTGTTTCTCTTTCCAAATTCAGAAGAATTAATGGTATAGTTAATGTGAAAACATAATGGTTCAATATATCAGATATAATTAAAAAATAAAATTCAAATAAAACACAGAATAAAAAAAAAAAAGACATGTACACAGTGATGCTGCTGCATCCCTTCACGAACAAGTTTTATTAGTCATCACAAGATACAAAATGTTTATTTTTTTTATATTTCTATTATATATTTATATATAATAGATTTATATTTTTTGTTTTTATTTTTTACTGAGTTGCAAGAGGAATAGAACATTTAAGCTGTGGACAATAACCAGAAAGAGAGAGAAAGGTAGAGAAAGATTTTGACCATATGAAAAGAGGGAATTTAATCTATGTCTGGCTTCATCATAATTCCCACAGCATGTTCTCCAAAAACTGATCTGAAATTCAACATATCTTCCACTTTAAATTTCTGCTGTCATGTCAGCATTTGACTTGGAGTTCTCATGAAATTAAGTTTGATGGATTTGTCAGAAATGTGGCGTCACTGGGATGAACAGTGGAGACATGCGTAGGCTCAAATGGAATCTGCACCTTTTCCCACATACTGCTCTGCTTGTGCAGGCAGCTGTCATAATTCTGTGTAATAGATTACAACTCTAAAATGGAAATGAATGAACATGCAAGGGGCAGAAGGAAGTGTAGAATTCTGAGGGCACACATTCCATGCAAGCCTCCACATGACCATGGCTTAAATAAGTTGAACATGAGACCTGACTACAGCAATGCTTATCCTTAAGACACTTTCTGTTTTCCTTCCCCCTACAACCACCACCCGAATAAACAAGAGGGTTGTGTAGCAAACACTGACGATAACACGGATGAAGTGTACGTAACAGGACTAAGTCATCACCACAGTAAAACAGAGGACAGCATTAGAGCATTAAATGCACTTCTCTTTAGATAATTACATTTTTGTTACCAAGAGTGAAGGCAAGGAAGAAATCAGATCCTGAAGAGCTTAAATATAGGTCCAACTTCCAAGTAGTATGTTTTTGTGTGTGTGAGCATTAATTTAAAGGAGATTTGATATTACATGCTGTAGGAAGGCAGAACTGGTTGGGATATGTGCTTTTGAGTAGGGATGTAACGATTAACCGCGAGCCGGTCGAAAAACTATTCAAATGTGACGATTCAAATCGGCTAAGATGCCAAACAGAGGAGTTTATATGAATGTATCTCTGAGGGGAACTGACTATCTTTAGAAAAGTTTATGTGGTATTTTCTTTTCATCTTGCCTCTGAACAATGCATATTAAAGTAGTGTTCATAAGCGCAGCTCTGCTTTGTTTACTAGGGCTGGGTAAAAAATATCCATATCTCGATATTAATCGATTCTCATTTTTTACGGAACGATATGATTCTGAAATCCCAAGAATCGATTAGTCTAGCTTGTTTTCAGTTAATGGACGGAACATTGAAGGGCACCTCCCATCCAATATATCGCAATAAGCATTGTGGTTTGGTACTTTTAATATGAAACAAAGTCTCAGATTTCAAATTCTTTCCATTGTATTGCAGTATTCAAACAATAAATGCCTTTTGGCTCTGTTTAATGTGGAGTGACAGATCGCTGTAGCGCCTCAGTTCAACAGACGCGGCAGCGCGAGGCGCACGTGAACTGATCATCTCCTCCACATTAATACCAGTTTCAGCACAAAATAAACATGACTAAACATCCGAAGGTAAGTTAATAGAAAGAGTACAACTTTACAATCCATATCCTGTCTCAAGAAAGAGTACAACTTTACAATCCGTATCCTGTCTCATGTAATCGCTCAATCAGTGTTTCAGCCTCGCAAAGATGTAAATATGGGCTTGTAAACAATGTCACGTAACGTCACATTTACCTCAGAAAAACATAT
>NW_015645076.1:2590999-2591244 GCF_001515625.1 Sinocyclocheilus rhinocerous | reverse complement strand
CGAATTGAAGTAGAAATATTATTATGTAATTGTAACTTTATTTTAAAAACTTCATTGTGTAATTTTAACAAATCAGTTAATTTTAACCTTCAATATTATAGTAATGTAGAACCAACTGACTCGCATGTATATTTTACAGCATTAGTTGAGAGTTTTTTTCCTTGAGAAAATTTGGCATGTACTGTACCTGATATATATCCAAAATAATCGATATTGAATCGAATCGAATCGGTAATCGAATCGAA
>NW_015645076.1:2571472-2590848 GCF_001515625.1 Sinocyclocheilus rhinocerous | reverse complement strand
CAGCTCTGCTTTGTTTACAGCGGTAACCCAGGAAACACTGTATCATTGCTGTTCATAAGCGCCACCTGCTGTCAGAGAGTGCATCTGCATCTCATTCAGCTCGTCTGCGGTTTCGTTCAGATATGTTTTATGTATAGTTTCACAACACTAAAGTCAGATCATTCTGTTTTTTGCTTCAAATTTCGAAATTATACAGTCTAATTTAGATTAAAAACTGCTCATGCTGCATGTATGCTGCATCTTTGTTTGGATCATGATTAAAATCCAGTGGTTGCCTCTAATTTTAAATGGAAAGAGCACAGACAAAGCCTTAGTTTGTTCATATTAAGAGATTTCTTTTATTTGTATAACTTACTTGTTTGATTTGGGGTTTGTTTTAAAATTTCAATTTAGTTTTGTTATATTTCAATTTCACAAAGAAACGTGCAGCAATAGCCTAATAAAACGACACCTTTTAATTTACTGTATAATGTTTTCAATCTCATTTTGTTGAGTGAATCGTTACATCCCTACTTTTGAGTATTTAAGTGCAGGAAAGCAGCAAAAATGAGTAGGGATGGCACTGAGAAATTTTGAAGTCAAGTACTGTAACACTGAAATCAAGAATCATTTATGCCTACTTGAATATTTAAAATAAAATTATTTAACACGTTAACATGTAACACGTTAGATTTCTGTTGTAATCATAAACATAAACCTACATAGCGGTTTAAAATGGTTTTTCATAATGTAAATGAAACTATGCCTTTCTTTAAAAAAAACAAATAATAAAATAAAAAAATATCAAAATTTAAAATAATAATAAAAACTCACCCAAATTACCCACTGGGTTAAAAATAATAAAATCTAATTTTATTGTTTTATTACTGATATTTATGTATTTTAACATTTAACTTAATATTATTCAGAAATACAAGTGCTATAAGTTGACATTTTAATTTTCTAACAACAGAATCTGCTGTGAAAAAAGGCTGCACAAATAGTTTCTCGCAACTCTTGTAGTTTAGCACTTGGCACCATAAAAGTGGATCTTTATCTAGTGGAAAGCATGACTCTAACAAGAACCATAAAGATTAAAATATTGCACAATTAAGTCTCTCACCTTTCTATAGCACAGTGCAACCCAACACACTTACTGTAGCTGCAACATGATTTAAGTGAAGGATTTAGTAAGAATGTTCATTTCAGCAAAAGGAAAATCAATTTGCAATTAGTTTATTAAGTAGTTAGGTGTAGAACGAGTACTCGACTAGTTGATTACTCATGCACATCCCTAATACTAACCTCAGTGGCCACATAAGGCATGTATGCAGACATGCATGTAGTTGCTATGTAATTTGTGAGTGTGTATGTATGTGTTTGTGTGCCTGCTCAGTCATGGGCATTCGTTTCACTGCGGTAGAGCTTTGAGAATAGCATTAACCTCTTCAGCCACAGCGGTCAGTGCAAACTCAAACTGATCCTGAGGAGAGAAAAAGCATAGATCAGCATTTCTCTTTTAATAACACTATCAGAATCAATGAAAAAGATATACAGCTGGGGTTTGTTTTAAAATTTCAATTTAGTTTTGTTATATTTCAATTTCACAAAGAAACGTGCAGCAATAGCCTAATAAAACGACACCTTTTAATTTACTGTATAATGTTTTCAATCTCATTTTGTTGAGTGAATCGTTACATCCCTACTTTTGAGTATTTAAGTGCAGGAAAGCAGCAAAAATGAGTAGGGATGGCACTGAGAAATTTTGAAGTCAAGTACTGTAACACTGAAATCAAGAATCATTTATGCCTACTTGAATATTTAAAATAAAATTATTTAACACGTTAACATGTAACACGTTAGATTTCTGTTGTAATCATAAACATAAACCTACATAGCGGTTTAAAATGGTTTTTCATAATGTAAATGAAACTATGCCTTTCTTTAAAAAAAACAAATAATAAAATAAAAAAATATCAAAATTTAAAATAATAATAAAAACTCACCCAAATTACCCACTGGGTTAAAAATAATAAAATCTAATTTTATTGTTTTATTACTGATATTTATGTATTTTAACATTTAACTTAATATTATTCAGAAATACAAGTGCTATAAGTTGACATTTTAATTTTCTAACAACAGAATCTGCTGTGAAAAAAGGCTGCACAAATAGTTTCTCGCAACTCTTGTAGTTTAGCACTTGGCACCATAAAAGTGGATCTTTATCTAGTGGAAAGCATGACTCTAACAAGAACCATAAAGATTAAAATATTGCACAATTAAGTCTCTCACCTTTCTATAGCACAGTGCAACCCAACACACTTACTGTAGCTGCAACATGATTTAAGTGAAGGATTTAGTAAGAATGTTCATTTCAGCAAAAGGAAAATCAATTTGCAATTAGTTTATTAAGTAGTTAGGTGTAGAACGAGTACTCGACTAGTTGATTACTCATGCACATCCCTAATACTAACCTCAGTGGCCACATAAGGCATGTATGCAGACATGCATGTAGTTGCTATGTAATTTGTGAGTGTGTATGTATGTGTTTGTGTGCCTGCTCAGTCATGGGCATTCGTTTCACTGCGGTAGAGCTTTGAGAATAGCATTAACCTCTTCAGCCACAGCGGTCAGTGCGAACTCAAACTGATCCTGAGGAGAGAAAAAGCATAGATCAGCATTTCTCTTTTAATAACACTATCAGAATCAATGAAAAAGATATACAGCAGTTACTGCAACTGAGGGAAATAGGAGAGGCTACGGATACTATGGTGTTTTATAGGTACAATAGTGCCTTGATTTTTGATATGGGGCTCTGTGGTGTTACTGAGCACAGCTCTGCTGCTGTGTCCTTCATTACCTTGGTGCGCACCATTCCTGGCCTCTGGTCTCGAATATGTTCCAGGGTTGCAGCAATATCGATCTCCTTTACTCCTGAGTTGGAAACAAAACAACAAACATTTTCAGTATGCCCTACTTTCCTAAACACTTCACAAGCTTTACAGGTTTCCATCATGTGCTGACCTTTAGCCATGCGGTTCAGAACCATGTCGATCAGGATGTATGTTCCAGTCCGGCCTGTACCATCACTGCACAGAAAGGCTGTTACTGTGAGCAATACGCTCTGAAAAAAAAAATCTAATGTGCCAGTGCAGTACATTCAGAATCAATGCAGTACTTCATATACACAAGAATACTGTTTTTATTTTAAAACACCTAATAAAATGTTTAGAAGGCTCAGCATCTCTTGCATCTTGTCTCCAAAACATAGCAAACTACACTCTTTAACTTTTAATTTATTAAAAATCTCTTAATTCCTCAAATGCAAATACCTGCAGTGCACAATGATGGGGCAGGAGCGGCCACGGTAGCACTTATTGACTTTCCTGAGGGACAGAAAGAGAGATTTCTTGAAGGAAATACCAGTGCTTGCAAGGCAGCAATAGTTTTAAAGTTAGATTAGCTCAGGACTAGCTCAGCAGTTGTCATGACATGTCACTCTCGGTCAGTTGTGCACAAGAATACACGACACTATAAAGGTGTATGCAGTATAAAGGATTGCCTCCAGATCAATCAAAATCCATTAAGCAAATCTGCCATGTTAAACAACAAACATTATAGAGCTTTTTAAAATTTAGTTTCTACATTTTTAATTACATAAATGCCTATACAAATCTGTTTAAACTTTATTTAAAAAAATATATACTGTATATACACTACCGTTTAAAGGTTTGGGGTTGGTATGATTTTTAAAAATGTTTCTGAAGTCTATTACGCTCATCAAGGCTACATTTATTTGCCTTGAAGGTTACAGGGTTTGATTTGAAAGACACAGTAAAAAAAGTTACTCAGTTATACAATTAGAAAACTGTTTTCTGCTGTTTTCTGCTTTAATATATTTTCCTGTGATATTCTGAGAAGATGAGGATGTGAGCTAGCACCCTTCTGCAACCCTCAAGTCTGCGCCAGGCTTTGGATCTCAGCTGATGTCTCTCTTAGCTCTTCATCATCTTTATCTGGGAGAAAACTCTCCCGACCATCACAGAGTAAGAATAACATCTTTTTGGAGTTCATCACTCTTCAAACCCGGAAGAACGTGATCGCGACTCCTACACCACCGAACCTCCAAACCATCAAGACTTTCATCCGAGACTGCATCCGGACGCTTGTTCAAGGCCAAGGCAATGCAAGTATCGTACATTTAACTAAACGAAAGGCTCAGGATAAGCTGTAGACCCCGTTATAAAACGGCGCTGATGGTTTCACTCAGGTTGTTAACTGACTCATTTTCCATAACTGTATTCTCTGGTTTCTCTAACGGTTTCAGTCATCCACTTCCAACCTCCCCATGAATGAATGATTGTATGTTTGTTTGTTTAGATTAGTTATGTGTGTTAGCGTTTAGTTAATAAAACTTTTGTGCACAAATTACATGGGTTTCTGGTCCTGCTTGTGAATAATGTCCCTTTACGATTTTGATCCTTGCTACATGCTCTAATGCATTAATACTGTAGGAAAGTATTTTCTGTGGCCACGAAAATATCCTTTCTTAGAGTTGATATGAACTTACACTGAATGTTCGCTGGACGAACAGATTAGTTGATGGCAATTTAATCCTGCTACAGTTACTACTGGCAGCTGATATAAATAATTGTAATTATTTATATACATTTCCCTTTTGAGCCAATTTGCTACACAGTTTTGTCACTTAATATTTGTGTGGAAACCCTGACAGATTGTTCAAGGATTCTTTGAAGAAATTAAAAAAGACAGCTTTTTTTTTTTGTTACAATGTAAAAGTCTTAACTGTGATTTTGGATCAATTTGATGCATCCTAGCTGAATAAAAATATTAATTTCTTTAAAAAAAAATCTTACCCCAACCTTTGTACAGTAGTGTGTGTATACGTTTATTTTTCCTTTTTAAATGCTTCTTTTAATATAATGATGATTGTGATTTTTGTGATGCTGACAAATATTTTACAATTTTAAAGTTTACAAAACACAAAACATTTGTGTTTATATTAGTATTACAATGATTGTGATCTTTATTTATGATGGCAGAAGTTTTTAAGTTTACAAAAAATATAAACATGTTGCTCTGGGTATTATTTATTTTAGTATTTATATAATATTGTGATGATTGTGATTAGTATTGATGATGATGATGATTGCTTGGATTTTGATTTTTTTCTCAGAGGATACAAAAATTCTAGACAGATAGCACAGCACACCTAAAGCTTACAATTACCTACGAAACAAAGTTTAAATGGTGTCTGGACTGGAATATATTGAGTAGTTTAAGGCTAAAATAATTGCAGATATTTGTGAAGAACAAAATGAATAAAGATGAGAGAAATTTCATTACAGTGCTCGCCTTGCAAACACTGTAAAAATCTAGGTTTATGTAGAGTAGAGACCCACAGAGATCAGAGGAAAACATCAGGACCACTTCACAGTAGAGAGCCAGAAAGATCAAAAAGAGCAGAGTTATACCACAGTCAACAGTGGTAAGAAACAAGCTACATCAACCCAAACACCGAAAAGCATGAAATGTAAGGATGTGAGCGAAGAAAGGAGAGACACAGAGAAGGAAATGAAAAGCGACTAAGATGAAGATGTCGACAGAGAATCACACAGAGAGAAAGTGGGAAGGGGAAGTTAGGCGATGGAGCGTTTCATCAGCGTTGCTGCAGCCACACCTGTCTGTGCTCATTTTTGTGACTATGCAACTGGAACCAGACTACTAGCTGCAAACCACAAAAATGACACAGACAGCTGTGCAATACTCGCTACTGCGCTCCATCGCTCTCAGAAAGAGACAGAGAGTGGGTAAGAGGTTCAAAGAGACAGTGGTAGAGGTTGAAGAGAATGGAGGAAATAAGAGTGAAGAGTGATGGAATGACATCATGTAATGGCAGCTGGAAGAAAAGAGAGAGCAAATGGAGAACTTGAGGTGGAAATGACATACACATATATGCACATAGAGCTGTCACAATTTTGGAATTTTGGGTATAATATCATTTGCCTAATAAAAATTGAAATGAATTATTTCATCTTTTGTTTTTGTATGACACTTAGTTATAATGTAAACTTACTTCACAAACAGCTTAAGCACTTATTTGTTTAACCTGAATTTAAAAATGTATAATTTCCAGCTGTAGACTTAGAATAAACATTTTATTATAATAATAATAAATGTTAAAATATTTATAATTTTTAAATATTACCCAGCCCAACTTAATATATAATAAATAACAATAAATTGTAAATAAACAAAATACAAATATAAATAAAATTCAAATAATAATAATGATAATAGTTCTAATTTTTTTATATACTATTATTACTATTATTATGCAGTAACTTTCCCTACACTCTTCAGATTTGTACAACAGTTGCGGTTACCTCAAATAATTACCATTAAAGCAAACGATCATGACCAGGCGATTATTAGGCCTACATAGATGTGTAAATAGTAATATATACTTTAATACAATATATATACAGAAAATAGAAATACATACATACTATGTACAGTATGTGTGCAAGCATGCGCAGTACCTGTGGAAGTCCAGCAGAGGCCGTGTGGAGGTGGGTATTCCCTGTGCAGGCCAGCTCAGGAAGTGGAATTGAGTGAGGGTACGAGTTTCCTGGGTTTGGACGTTCTTCAGGTAAAAACTCCGCACCAGGAAGTCATTACACCAAATATGCTCAGACACCAGGTTCACCTGAGTGAGATAATTAAAGGTGAACACAATATTTGATGTGGTTTACACTACATAAAGCAAACATCTCAGGACATCTTATTAGGTTCACAAGTAACATTTTCACTCAAACCTCATAAATGTGGTAGAGAGAAGAGCCCTCATCGGGCCAGTAGCGATCACACTGCTTTTCTCCGTCCTCAACAAGAGCCGTCATCATCACTATGACCGTACATCCGCTCTCCCAAACCATCTGTGCAACATACGTGGCTTACAAAATATGCCATTCACGCAGTATTTACATGAATGCACAGCAAATAAGCGCTAATTCATACATAGAACTGTGTAAAATTTTCTAAATACACTACCATTCAAAGATAAAAAAAAAAAAAAAAACTTCTATGTTCTTCTATGTTCACCAAGGCTGCAAAACCAAGGCTTCACTTTTCTATTTTATTATATTTTGAAGTTTGTTTGTTTTTTCTGTGATGGCAAAGCTGAAATTTCTGCAGCCATTACTCCAGTGTCACAAGTGGTGCAGCTTAATATTTTTTATGGAAAAGCTAAATATTTTTTATGTAAATAAACCGTGGTACATTTTTTCAGGATTATTTTACCAAGTCTATAAATCAATTTAATGCATCCTCGGTGAATAAAAGTATTAATATCATCACTGAAAAAAATACAATTTCATTGACCCCAAACTTTCAAATGCTAGTGTACATTTCAAGCAACTTGTATTTCTTTATATCAAATGATTACATAGCTATCAAATCCACACACATGTGACTGACCTGCCAGAAATCAGAGATGCTGTGTGAGAGAGGGCCTTGGGTGGCAATATACGCAGGCATCCGGGGGTCATGCTCGATCTAAAGGGTCAATAGGAGACGAAAGGTCAGGGGTCAGTGTTTTAGCCCTTCTTAACCCTGAATCTGCCCATCACCGTGACAACAGGCCATTAATGTGATCTGAGGCACATGAAGGCTTAATTGATGATCCCTTGTTCTCGACCACAACAGAGCAGCAAGAGATTCCCAACCTACACATCCTGAATGAGATCAATACAATGTAACCATGGCAACACTGAGAGGGGAATTCCAAAACCAGTGGCAGCCTTGGAAGTCTATGAGGAATAAATGGATTATCACCTTGGTAACAAAAAGGGATGCAAGGAAAGTAGGGCTTTCTAGCTTTAGATTTTTATCTTAGAGTTCAGCTAAAGAGAGGAGGAAAAGGACCATAATAAAGTCTCTTCAAACTGTCATGTTTCATGATGAGTTCCAGGGCAAAGAGGATCATCAAGTTCACATACTTACAATGGTGCTGGCGTTGATGTAATCTGTCCTGGAGGGGTTAATCTCAGCCTTCAGCTTCACTCTAGAATGGTCATCTGCAAAAACAACTTACAGTTACACTCCTAATCCATTAAAAAGAGGAGAAGTCAATCGGGTTGTGTGACGAGACACAGGATGCGTTCCAATTTGCGTACTTATGCATTATTCTTTGCCATTTTTAGTATAAATAGTGAGTTGTGTGTTCTTACAGAAAATTCCCAAAAAGACAAAGTGGGCACTAACCGTTCAGGCACACTTACATAGAAAATTAAGGAGTTTCAAGACTAGCAGGGGGGTGGGGAAGCTTTGGGGTCTTACTCACAGGGCACGGCATCAGAGCAGCGGTTCTTCTTGACGTTACTTTCACTCTGGGCAGCTGAGATGGTGCTGGGTTCTGCCTGGTAGGAGCACAGTGCCTCCCACTCTTTGAGCAAACGGTCTTTATTCTTCAGATGATCCTCCATATATGCCTAGAAAGCATGAGAGAGACAAATACCAGTATAGAGACCCCTGAGTTCTCAGCTGCTCATTCATGTGACACTTAAAAAACATGTGAAAATTTAGAGAATGCTAATATACCAACAAAATTAAAACAGAAACAAAACATTCTTTGTAAAACCAAGGAGTAAATATAATGTGTTTAACTGGCTGGAGGGCAATTCATATTCAAAGCGTTAACCAAAGGGAAAAAATCAAAGGTCGTTCACACCAAAGACTATACCTATAACTACAAAGAGTTCCACTTCATTTGTATAGTGTACATAATATTGTTACAATGTAATTAAACAACAAGTAATGAAAAAAAATAATTAACTACATGTACTTACTATAGTGTTAAGGTTAGGGTTTGGTTTAGGTGTAATTATGCATAATTTACTGTAATTACTATAGTATGTACATGTAACATGAGTAACTGTCACCTTAAAACAAAGTGTTATCCTATACATTTTTAATAATTGTTTTAATTATGAGAATAGGCAAGTCCACACCAACACTATAACGATAATGGCACAGAGGAACGATATCACTGGAATCACTTTCAGAATTTCCTTTTTCCCAGTTGATGAATGATAAAGACGTTGACATCTAATCAGAACCACTTGACCTTAACAAGCACAAAGATTTAAAGTGCCAGACGACAAAAGTGCAGCATGTGCTTATAATAAACAGAATGTTATCGTCCATTATGGTGGATGCTAATATAGTTATCATCATAGTTATCATTCTTGGTGTGAATGGGCCATTAATGTTATGCGCTGGAAATTCATTTTTCTGCATCTGTAAATAAGGGTATGTGTGTCTACCAGTATCATGTGCCCTGTAGAAATATCCATGTTAGACTGTGCTGGCTCCTCACACCAGGAGGGGGTGCTGCTGTGCGAACTAGGGCTTGGCTGAGGTGCGTCACTGAACTGTGACGACACACTGCTGACTTGTGATGTATCTGTTCCTCCTCCACCACCACCTCCTCCTCCTCCTGGACCAGCACCACCTGCAGCTCCAACCCCGCAGTCCTGCCTTCCAAAAGAGGACTTAGCAGCCATGTGCTGCCGACAAAGATCCTGAGAAATTAAGAAAATTGATATTTAAATAGAGGATGTGAGAAAAAGACTACTGACAAATTGCAGCACATGCTGCATATGCAATTCACAGTAACTGAATATTGCAGCTAATCAATTTGCTCTGGTTTGCTTATTCTCAAATCAAATAAATCTGATCACATTAGTGTCTGACAGTATCATGCCATCACGAGCAAAGCTGCTAAAATCAGTTGGGATTAAAATAGCTTGGCTGCAGAGAATGTCTGTATTGCAGAGATGCGATGCAGTGCGCATGCCAAACAGTTCCAAACCTGGTACTCATAATGCGTCACATTTCCTGCTTCAGGTCCAAGTCCTAGTTTCCCTGAGGCCAACTGGCGGGCATGGGTGCGCAGACAGGCGATGGTCAGTGCTCCCACCAGGAGTCCACCCACACAAGCCACACCCACAAACATGAGGAACACCCACTGGGTGTTGTCATGTACACGTGTTGCCACTGGCAACGCATGGCCATCATTCTTCTACAAAAACAGAGAGATGAAAACAAACATATGAATCACAAATCATTAATACATCCCATAGCCCCAATTAATGTTGCTACCATCAAACTAACATTGAACAAATAGATATAAACAAGAGATTTAACCCTATTTACTATCCTAGAGGAACCATAAAGGACTGTGCATCTGTAACATTTTGAAATGGAAAAGTGAAGAGGAAAAGTGAAGAGGGAGAGAGGGTCCATGAGGAAAAGACGAGTATTAAAAACGAACATTTGAAACAGGACTACCAATCCCACCCTATTGTCTGGAAGTATGATCTTAGTGGGGTCACTGGTTGCTATGGCAACATCACAACGTTTGATGTAAGCACCATGGTCATTAAAATGACAATAGATAGAAAGCAAGGAACTGATGAGAGAAAACAGAGAGAGGAAAAGACAACATAAATCCTTTATTACAAGGCATTTCAACACATAGGAATCACATATTATGTCCTAGTCCTCTGCTGGAATGATGCAGACCACCACACAGGAGCCAGGGCATTACATCATCACTCCTGTGCACAATGCACTGACCTTGTCGCCATAGCAACCATTTTTACCTGACATCACAGTCTGGCGGAGATTCTGAGTGCAAATCATTCTTGATTGGTCATTTTTATTGCGCGTTCTTTATTTGAACAAATCACTGAGCAGTTCAATGAAAACAGTTTAACGACTACCGCAGGCTCCTAGATTCAAATAAAACCAGACTGGCCCGTCTCTAATGTGGCCTGTAAACTTATTTATTGCAATTCTGATTCATGAGCCAGCCTGAAACCACTGACTTCGAAGGGTGAGTAAAATGAATGCTGGGAAAACCAGTAGGTAGACAGTATGTGGTAAAAACGGTCACATTTTCATCGTTTTTCCCGTCACATGTGGTCTGTAAGAAATTAAGTTACTAACCAAAAACGAGTGAACTGAAATGACAGGTAGGTGGATCATTCACGGGATAAAAAGCAGATTTCTTTGTTGTTTTACTGCCCCGTACGAGCTTGTATCTGATTAATAAACATGTTTAATATAATGTAACATGACATTAATATAACGTAACATTTAATTAAGTTCAAGAGAAAGTTTAACTCACCAAAAAATCAATCAACTAATGGAGAACGCAAAGCGCTCGCGCCCGGTGGTCCCCCGAAGATGAGCACAAATCTGTACGTGCAATAACCGTAGAGCTCTTTTCCGCCGGTTTGACATTTGAATTTCGTTCAGTTTTGTTAGGAGCTATAATATTTGGTCAATTTAAGTTCGCGGGAAACGAACAACGATGACGGAGCTCAGCCCTGGCACGGACATCGTGATGTTTCGCGGGAATGGTGCGTTCTGAAGGGATGCCAATCGGCCGCGCGCTTTGAGTCGTGAACGCGGCTGTCGCCTGACAGTTTTACACTTATGATGTCGTTGTCATAGCAACAAAGCAAATGAGACGGGGGTGGGTGTCAGGGGTCTTGTGAGATATTCCCTCCTCAAGCATAAAAGAGATGGAACTTCATGGGAAAGGACTAAACAACGGGCACAGTTGAGTTAAGACATTGGGTTAACATTTCTGCGCATCCTTACCTCCCCAACACCTGCCTGAAGCACCTTTAGACCAGTCTCTGATTCTAGAAGGTTCTTTTGAGCCACTGCATGGGAAAAAATAAATGTGAAGACAGTCAAAGACAGCTTATTCTAATGTTTTCTCAGCATAATTGTTTTTGTAAATAGCGGTAAATATCATGCACGGCTTCAAGTAGCTTATTGCTATTATAAAGCTGCGGTAACAGCAATATGATAAAATATACCAATGCTCAATTAATATTTACATTAATTATTTATACTAGTCCTATATAGGCTTAGTACATTAATATAGAATTCAGCAAATGTGGGTCACATGTGTATGTATTCAGACATGGTGACAGTTTTGTGACATTAGTCTGGTCTTAAGGACAGCTATATGTTAGTGTACATCTAAATGCTGTCAAAATTTATTTTTCATACATATTTAAAACACAGGCTTTCACTTCCAGAAACAGACAAAAATGCTGATGACTCATGCTGCACTCACTCATTTTGTCAAATCAAATGCTCTTTAGAATGAGAATGCCCTTCCCCCTAATAACACTTCTGACTAGTGGCAACAGTGTGGTAATATAAAATAAAAAATTAAAAGCCCTCTGTCATGCCCCAATGTCCTGTTTATGTCAAGACAACAAAACAAAGTATATCAGGTCTTTAATTTTTACATTACTTTGCATGACTTTTGAGCCATTTTTGTGTCTCAGAAACACTTGTGTGGCAGACATCACTCTTAATAGCCATGAAACATTTGTCTTCATTACTTACCAGCCTTTTCGGACACCTCACTTGCTGTTAAATTCTGGCTGTTTGGGAGCACCCGGAAAGTGACAGCTGGACCAACCACACTGTAGAGCAGAATTTTTTTTATCACATGCAAGTTTCCTGTATGATTATGTGCAGGGTTTGTAATTAATTTTTTTTACTCACCAGCCAATTTGGCAACGAAACTTTTGGCCATTCACAACTTATATTATTACAAATAAAACCAGATTATCAAAATTAAAGCTTAGATTTAAATATATGTATTATTAAATCTGACTCTGAATCGTTTAATGGCTCTTTTTAACGACCGTCAATCATTGTTTGTAGATACCGTAAAAATAAAATAAAATAAAATATAAACAAAATTCTCTGTGACTTTTCACATATTCAAATTGTAAATAAATTCCATGGTGTGGTGCTTCTCATCCATTGCGCAGTCGTTTTTAAAGTCACCATGAAATAAAAATTTACAGTTCTTATTTTTATATGTAATATTGTAGTGTTTATTATAAATGATTTATCTGTGCACTTCATTATTTTTTAAAAATTCATGTGCCCTTATAATCTTTAATCAAATACGTTAACCTTCCCTCCCCCCTCGAAACGACTTCTCTTCTCTTCCTGTCATGTGCTATGGCGTGAGGGCGGGGCTATCGGGATCTGTTCTGCCTCCATTTTGTTAGCAACGCCCAACTTCCAACGATCCAATCACTTCCCGAAGTACGAAACCAAGCCCCACCCTGCATTTTTTCTCATTTCAGAAGCCGTTTCACTCAGATATACGTCACAATGGGAAAATAACTTCTGTTTCATGCCGACTTTAAGCTTTGTCTTGGAGGCTCATCTTAGGGGAAGGGCTCTGATAATGATGGCATGCAAAGTGATGACATAATTTATGAATCATAACCTGCCAAATTGGCTAGTGAGTTTATATGCGTTACCCACCACGGTTGATTTTCATCTGCATTTGGCGGGTTGGTGGGCGTTAATTTCAAACCCTGATTATGTGTGTTAGATATTGGGATCCAAGCAATAAGGGGAGGACAATTAGTGGAGCAAATCCACTTTTGAGGTCAGTTCATTCCATTTCCTTTTCTCTCTCTCATTCTTTTCCTCTTAGCCATCCCCCTCTGTCCTCCAAGGACAATGGATCAAGGTTCCAGCTCACCACAGTTTGATTTAGTAAAAAGGGTTAGTGGGATTAGCATTTGCTTCCTAACCAAATCAACAAACAGCAATCAAGACTGTTTGCATTGATAACATAAATATGTCAAATTAGTAATGCATTGGTTAAGCTAAGTTAGGTTAAACAGCTTGCCTCTGTAGAAATTCTGTGTTAGCAAATGCCTTTGCAAGCTTTAGTATAGAGTTAGTATACTTTCAAGATCTAATCAAGGCCCACCACCAAAGCAAAATCTGGGACTCTACTCAGCTGTTGCCGCTTCCCTGCTCTAAACCTAGGCCTACCTGATATTGATGAAAGAGCCAGTGGTGAGATGGATCCTCTCAGCAAGGGTCTTCAGTAGATGAACCCCATCGGACAGAGTGAGAAGGCTGTAGAGACACATACACATTCATACGCCCACATGCACACACACTTTCACAAGCACAAACTAACACAGAACCCACGAAAACAACACACAAACAGACTCTCCACTGAATAGCCAGTTTGACGTGTGCCCCCAGGTCCTTCGTTAATGTAGTGTTTTGAAAACAAATACCACATGACTACTTTACTTTCAGACAAAAGGAACACTCACTACACGCAGTCAAACAGTCTAAACTGTTAGTTGTACCTCTGATTGGTGACAATGTATCCAAATTCCTCCTTTAACTTGGTTTCATTCTTTCCTGGTTTCACACTCAAGGTTCCTTTGCCAAGTCGTCCTTCCTCTTGTTTGAGAGATGCAGGCCCTAGTACACTAGCACCCAATGGGATGTAGTTATCCTGGAAGGCCCCTTGGGACCCTTTAGGGGAGATTTTAGGGCCGGGGTTGAATGGAGAAGGGAAGGAGGAATTTGTAGCCTGTGCAGAAGCCTTCTCCACCACATGGGTCATCTCTCCCTCCGTAATCTTCATCTGATAGAGCACATAAGACATGCCATGTCAGGTTAACTGCCTACAGATAATAAATTGTTCCATGTATGATGTACACTGAAAAAAAAAATCGGTGTAGAAATGACAAGTAACACATTGAATTAAACATGGAATTTTATAAGTAGAAAAACTGAAATAGTATTTTCTTGTAAAATGTACTTCATTAGTCTTTGTTTTATTTGCAACTTGGAAAAATAATTTTGTGTATAATGTTCCTCTTCCTAGTCTTTTCGCTCTTATTCTCTTTAAAAATGCTTTTGAGAGGGCAATAAGGCAGTGTCTGTTTATTTTCTAACCAACCATGATTATTGATGTCACAGGGCCGAAAGGGAGAGGAAAAGATATCATGTTGCAGCAGTACTAAAGCACCTAAAATACTGTGTGCAGAGATACACTAATGTTGGGTAAGAGGCCTAAAAGATAAAAGACCTACAGTACAAAACAAATCACACATAATCATGGCTCATGTTTCCCACATATAATTTATTTATGTTTGTAATTTTTTGTTTACACTTGCTGCCCCCTGCAGATAATATATAGCATTACTATTGAGATTAACCCAACCTTGTAACATTACTAAATGCTGGAATACTCAAGTCGTTGGAGATCAAACATGTTTGATATTTTGAGCCGATTTTTGGATACATTTTGTTTTCATTTGTCATGTGTCTCCTAGAATTGTTTCTGTGTGAGTTTAGTTTTCAGAATTAACTCAAAGTCTGGTAGTGCATGATCCTCACTCATTTTAGGGCGTGATGTCCAGTTTTTCCTCTGTAACAATTTACAAGTCGGCAAGTGAATGATGTCTAATGTTTTTAAAATCTATTCAGAATTTAAAAGTCAGGTAGAGTAGCCCAGCCTTAAATCACTTAACAGCAGAAACATTTTGATGCTCACCACTTTTGAAGACACAGAGGAATCCTTTGTTTCAGCTGAGTGAATGAAAAGAACATATTTTTTGGAGCTCCAACCATATGGTGTGTATATTTTGGAGTTGTATACTTATATTCTATAAAAAGTGAAATCTCAGGGTGCTCACGTTTTCTCTGATTGTTTGTTGGTTCGTTTTGCAGGAGCTGAAGGACAGTGAACAGACGCTCCATCTCTTCAGGGTTCAGGTGGTTTAGCTCAAATCCATGCTGCAGGAGCAGCTCATTTAGACTTTGTTGAGTGGGTCCTGGAGTCAGAACACATAAACATTAACACTATCGGTAACATTTTATTTTAAGGACCAATTGTTGCTATTAATTAGTTGCTTATTAGCATGCATATTACTAGCATACTGGCTTTTTATTAGTACTTATAAAGCACATATCAATTATTCTGCATGACCGTATTTTAGATCCCTTAATCCACCCCGTACCTAAACTTAGCAACTACCTTACTAACTATTAATAAGCAGCAAATTAGGAGTTTGTTCAGGGAAAACTCTTAGTTAATAGTGAATATGTGTTCCCTATTCTAAAGTGTTACCACACTATCTTACCACTGTGCCCAGAAAACACTCCATGCTTCTGAGGACCTTTCTTTTGCTCCTGTTGGCTGTTGATCTTTTCATCCGGGGAAAAGAAGTCCTTGTTATAGTCCTTGTAGTCAAGTAGGAAGTCCAGATCCTGGAAAAAAGATGAGGTGGAGTGAGGTGCTGCCACACGATGGCGTGATGTGGGCTGTGCAGGCGATTGAGTGGAGAATTGAAGGAGGAATTTGTAGCCGGGGCAGAAGCCTTCTCCACCACATGGGTCATCTCCCCCTCCGTAATCTTTATCTGATAGAGCACATAAGACATGCCATGTTAAGTTAACTGCCTATAGATAATGTGTTCCATGTATGATGTACACTGAAAAAAAATTCATTCAGAAATTGCAGGTAAAAAAAATACAGTTACAAAGAAATGGCAAATAACACATTGAATTAAACATGAAATTTTTAAGTAGAAAAAAATGAAATAGAATTTTCTTGTAAAATGTACTTCATTAGTCTTTGTTTTATTTGCAATTTCTAGTCTTTTCTCTCCTATTCTCTTTCAAATGCTTTTGAGAGGGCCATAAAGCAGCATATGTTTATTTTCTAACCAACCATGATTATTGATGCAACAGGGCCGAAAGGGTGAGGAAAGGGTATCATGTTGCAGCAGTACTGAAGCACCTAAAATACTGTGTTCATATATAAACTAATGTTGGCTAAGAGGCCTAAAAGATAAAAGACCTACAAAACAAATCACACATAATCATGCCTCAATTTTCCCACATATAATATGTTTATGTTCATAATATTTTGAGTTAACAATTGCTGCCCCCTGTAGGTAATATATAGCATTACTACTGAGATCAACCAAACCTTGTAATATTACTAAAGGCTGGAATACTCTACATAACTTTCTTACAGTTTGGACGAGTCAAAGCCAGTCTGCAGAGCTGACAGATTTGACAGTAAATTGAATAGTGTTTGATGGGCACCTACTTCAGTTTTTAGCTTCAGACTATGATTCCATCGAGTCGATGTTTGACATTTTAAGCCGGATATTTTTTGTTTTCATTTGTCATGTGTCTCCCAGCAGCATTTCTGTGTGAGTTTATTGTTTTCGGAATGAACTGAAAGTCTGGTAGTACATGATCCTCTGCTGTTTTAGGGTGGGATGTCCAGTTTTTCCTCTGTAGCAATTTACAAGTCGGCAAGTGTAGTGTTTTTAAAATCTAATCAGAATTTAAGTCAGGTAGTGTAGTCCAGCCTTAACTCACGTAAAAACAGCAGAAACATTTTGATGCTCACCACTTTTGGAGACACAGAGGAATCCTTTGTTTCAGCTGAATGAAGGAAATCAAGCAGTTATGACTTTACATATTTTTTGGAGCTCCAACTATATGGTGTGTATATCTTGAAGTTGTATACTGATATTCTATAAAAAGTGAAATCTAAGGGTGCTCACGTTTTCTCTGATTGTTTGTTGGTTCATTTTGCAGGAGCTGAAGGACAGTAAACAGACGCTCCGTCTCTTCAGGGTTCAGATGGTTTAGATCAAATCCATGTTGCAGGAGCAGCTCATTTAGGCTCTGTTGAGTGGTTCCTGGGTTCAGAGTTCAGAAGTCATTGCCAAAATAAGCAAATACTTTGTAGGAACACATTTTTAAAAATGATAAACATTAACACTATCTCACCACTGTGCCCAGAAAACACTCCATGCTTCTGAGGACCTTTCTTTTGCTCCTGTTGGCTGTTGATCTTTTCATCCGGGGAAAAGAAGTCCTTGTTATAGTCCTTGTAGTCAAGTAGGAAGTCCAGATCCTGGAAAAAAGATGAGGTGGAGTGAGGTGCTGCCACACGATGGCGTGATGTGGGCTGTGCAGGTGAAGAAAGGAGGAGAGTCATCAGATCCTGCAGAAGCTGATCATCTTTATCTAGAGATGGAGGAAGTGGTGAATTTCCCCTAATGCGAGAGGAGGCCGGAGGGTACCTGCCTCCCTCCACCAGGTTCAAAGAACGCTCCTCTTCATCTTGGTAACCATACTGTAAGGCAAAAAGACATGATGCTGGAATTAAAGAGAAGTAGTTGTAGACTGTATCCAATGCTCCAAGCTACAATCAGTGCAGTGTAACAAAAGGGCTTTGTGTTTGGGCTCTCACTCGCTGGTAACTATAAGGATCCAGACTCTGCATATGGAGAGATGACTGAGGTGGCTCGACAATCATGTAGTCCATATAGGGCTGCACCAGTTTGGGTTTGAGCTGGTTTGTAGGGCCACTCTGAGACCTTTGATAATGGAGATATTCAGAAAGAATCAATGCAGTGAAAGAAAAAGGAAAGTGAGAGAAACGTGATTACATGGCAAAATTGTAAGTGTTACTCTGTGGATGGGCCATTCTTTATCCCAGAAGACGGTAGGATTTTCGGAACTTTGCTAAGCTCTTTCTTAATCATTGATTGGGTGACATCATCCTGCCATGTTAATCCTGCAAAATAATTCACATCAGCTCAGAGCAACCAAAAAGGCTTATAATGTTTGTAGATGACAAAATAAGAATGTCCATGATAAAAGAAAAAGAAAAATCTAGTTTAAAACACGTATCAAATTAGCTCTTTGTATTTGATTTAGATTCTAACAATGTAATTTGTGGTAACCAGTAATAACATTGCATCTTACTAAAAGTAATAACATTATTTTCCTTACACCTTGTATACATTTTATATATATATACATATATATATATATATAAATATAAGTGCTGTCAATCGATAATTTTTTAAAAACTAATTAATCGCACATTTTTCTGAAATTAATTGCGATTAATCCCAACTAACATTAAAGTTTTTTAATATATTTTTATATTGCAATAATTTCACATTAAATCTTCAAATTAATGTACAAACAACATAGACAGTATATTTTTAATGGCATCTTTTTTTTATGCCTGAAGGCCAGTATCAATGATACCAATACTGATTTCTCTATAATATTGTCCCCCCCCCCAATATTTAACCATTGACTATAGCCATTCAACATTACAGTATAACTGAGAGCTATCAATTTTAACATTTATTAGACTTTAAAAAATAACTTCTAATTTAAGTGAACTTAAAAACAATGTTCACATAAACCTATTATAATAAATGTAATATTTACCTATATGCTCTTCAGCAGAAATATACAGAAATTGAAATTTAAGTTATCAAACACTAAATTCTAAATTAAATATAGATGAATCCTTAAAGCTATAACAGTTTTTTTTCTTAGTCCTTTGATTAATAGACATCACAACAGCTGGTTATTAGGTTGTTTTGGCTGCTATTTCTTTGACCCACTTCAGGTCTTAAAGTCTCTATTAATGAGCTGACGAGTTAAAT
>NW_015645076.1:2547722-2571082 GCF_001515625.1 Sinocyclocheilus rhinocerous | reverse complement strand
ATCGCCTGCGTTAACGCGCTAATTTTGACACCACTAATATATATATATATATATATATATATATATATATATATATATATTTATTTAAATGTATACAAGGTATACATATATATATATATTTGAAAGCTTAAAAAATAAATAATGATTAATGATTGCACAAATATAAAATAAGCATTATTTTGCATAAAATAAGCTTTTCAAGAGTTTCACAAGGTAAGGATTCACAATTGTCTGAAGTAGTTCTCTCTATGATATATCATCATAAGGTTTTCTTTTAAAAAATTAAAAAGGCTTTTTATGCCTTAAAAAAGAAATTAAGAAATTAAAAACATTCTAAGAAGTGGTTGTCATTTCTATGAATTGCATTTTTTTATTAAATTAATAGATCCAGACAAAAAATGGGCATCATGTCATTGACCCTGGTACATTTACGCATATATTTACTTATTCATTTGACCTTGGTTACTGTGGCAACATGAGGACGATTTTCTGTCACATGCCGGTGGTTGAATCGTCACTTTGCCCATTGTGTTTACATTGTGTTGTTTCTATGGCAACCATTATTTGTACAAGCAGGAAGAGTGCTAACTGCTAAGTAATTCATTCTGCACTGAAGAAGCATTTTAAAATTTCCATGTGAAACTCACCATCCTTCATAAGCGTTTGCAGTAATGACTGCAGTCTGTCCAGTAAAACTGCAGTCACCCTGTAGCGAAACCTTTCCTGCTTCTGTGTAAGACACTGACCAAACAGCTCATCTGTAACACACATATAGAAACCTGTCTCTTTTAGGAATATAGAAAGTGGACATGGTCTGCTGAGATCAAACTGCATTTTTATTTAATGTATTTAAAAGTACACACCATGTTATTATAAACATTTCTCTGAGGATCTCTTCCTTTTTTCACTTTCTCACCCTTGCTCTTTCTGCTTCTATTTGACATATACAGAGACTACGGCGAGGGTGAAGTTGTGTGATGTCACAGTTGCCATGGAAACGGTTGAAGAACACTGACTGGGTAAGACCAGGTGCTGGTGAAAGTAAGTGTTTACTGTGTAGTCAATGATTTTTTTTACACACTCTACTGCACACATCAGCTTTAACTAACAGCTACAAAATAGTCAGAGATCAAACCTACACACAATAATCATTACAGTAATTGTTTTTGTAATAAAGTCAGTAGATTTATCAGTATGATAATAAAGCAAGACAATTAAGGTAATTATATACACACAAAATAACAAAAAGAGGACAAGACTGATGCATGAAAGCCAAATAAAACATAAATGATTGAAGGACGGTGCTGATGCTATTATGTTGTGCAATAATTACACAACTGTTCCAGGGACTCTGAGGCAATACGGTAAGTCTTATCATTATTGTTCATCTTTTTCCAGTAATGAGTAACATTGTACAAAGTTCAAAATCTGAAATTAAATATGGCAGCACTCACCATCCCAGCAAACCTGACTACTGGAGCACAGGCCTTCATCAAACAGACAACCTTGACAGAGAAAAGTAGAAAAAGAGAAGAGAGAGTATGAAAGGGTAATTGTTTTTCTGACAAAATAGACCAACACAGACCCTCTCCTCATATGTGAGCAGGTTGTTTCAAGATTTATACTAGCTCAAGCATCACAAACATCCCATAGATATGAGTTACAGTTCCAGAAAGAGCTAAATACAGACCACCAGCACACTGACAATTTCAGCACCATATGTCAGTGTATATAATTGGTTATCAGATGCTGTCAGTAAATTTAACACCATAGAAACAAACAAGTAATGATTTGGAATAATGACCAACCACCATAACGAGCATTAGTAAAGATTTGCCAGAATGGTGCGAGACAAAACAAGCAAGAGTGACTCCAACTGCCATCTGCATCTTTACACATAAGAATGACAAATAACCGAAAGAAAAAAAGTGCAATATCAATATATAGGACAAGTCAATTGCTCATGTTTGTTTGAAAGCATATTGCACACTCTGCCAACCTTCCATTTCCTCCAGTACCCTTGTGCTTCCTCAAACATACACACACTTAAGAGTTGGGCAGACAAACTCGTCATACATAATTGAATCATTGGGATGAAAGTTGGTTATACGAGTGGGAGTTCCTGCTCCAGTCTGCTGTACGCCTCTTCTATCAAAATAAATGTAAAGTCTTACTGAGATTGTATATGAGGCAAGAGGAGAGGAGAGGAGCTTATTGTGCAGTTCCTTCTCACTTGAACACATCCCTCAAGATTCCTTTCTTAATCTGGAAGTTGAACCAACAATTACAATCTCTTCTGCCACCTTTGACACATGCAAATCAATGTTTATACTGTTCGCCTTCCTACACAACAGCTCTCTCCAAGCTTTATAAGACATTCCCATAGAGTTTTGTATGCTTCTGAGTGACGTGCGCCCTCACAGTGACGGCTGTTATAAGAATGACGTGGGATGGCTCGTCAGTGGTGAGTCAGCCTGCAGAAGAGGAGCTAATACAAATGCAATGCACAAGCGAACATACAAGCTCTCTAAGAAACATGCACTCCGACCCCCCTCGCACTCATACGCCCCATCAACTTTCAAATCAATTTGAAGCAATTGTTGCCAAATCGACCCATTGTGCGCTATTACAGATTGACTACTTCCGCTGTCCATGGTGCTGAATTCTTACTCCACAAGAAACAGAACAAGACCTCTCAGCAATGGACTATGGCCATGTATGAAAGTCGTAAAATGTCCATGAAGGCAGAGGGTTGTTGAAACTATCGCGGCATAAGTAATTAATGACACGACATAATCATATAGTATACCAGAATAAAAACAGTGTTAACTCTTCCCAACACAGCAGGCAGCTCGTTAGCAGTTATACATTTCTACTAGACTGGCAGTGTAGGCTGCGTTATCGCGGGGTCTATGAATCATGTCGTTATCTGATGTCGCCAGATCGCTATACGCTGCCATCCCCTTTTCCAGAGAATACGAATGTTATATAATACAGTAAATAAACAAGAAAAAATAATGCAAATAAAATACAAAATACCGAAAATAAATTGACATTTTTCACACTTCAGACATTTTTTAAGTATTAAAAGCTTTAAATACAAAAAGGCTTTCTAATATTCTCAATAAACCCCCGATTTCACTAATTACTAATCACCACAAAGTTAGTTTTATAATAGTACATGCAGGCTCGAATAATAAGACTAATTGAATACTATTAATTAAAATAGTAATTGAACTGTCGTCATCATCTTAAAGAAAATAAGTGAAAACATGAAGCACATTTCCCACAATGAAACATTTTCAATAGCTGCCATTCATCCCACCCGAGACGAGGTTTTATCTCATCGACGTCAACATTTACAGCAAGCACACACGATTTTCTTTGACAAAATTCTATTAAATGCACGTAACAAATTGTCATGCTTCCGATCGTACAGGTGATCAGAATCCGAACATAACCGGTTTTTACTTATTCGTAATGCATCTATAGATGATAAATGTCACATTGTAAACGTTTAAGTAAAAAAAAAAAAAATTCGAAAGTATATATTGCATATGCATTTGATGTAAGGGGGAGGGGACGTCCATACTAAAAGCTGGTGTTTAATACTAATAATTTTCCGCAGCTGAATCATGCATCATTCAGCTGAAGTTAACCTGTGGCTCGTGCTCTTGACGTACCGTATCTATCACCGGTGCCAAGCTGACAACACGCAGCCGCCAAACAGACAAGCATCCACAGACGCGCCGATTTCATCTTCCCTCGGCTTCTCTGTTCTCTATCCTCGTTTACGACATATTTAGATGATAGCGACCAGTGTAATGTTGCGCGTGTGCCAAACTCCAAAAACACGAGACTTGGGTAAGAGTGCGATAAAGATGAGTGTTTGCGAGAAGGAGCACCAGTGCGCTCTCGAAGGGAGGGGGTGAGAGGACCGGACAGACAGAAAACCCGGAAAGTGGGCACGACAATCAGTACAGTAATGCAGTTATTTTGAGTAATACACAAATTACATCATAATGGCCATTACTGGTCTGAGGTTTGGACTTCATGCTTACAATTTCAAGGCACATAACATGCTCAGAAAATAGCATTAATGGAAGACATGAAAACAAGGCACAAGTTTATTGGTTTTATTAACAACTTCACAAAGTAGAGTGTATGGCAACACTTCTCAAGTGCCACAGTATAGGAGTGTGCAAACTCACCAAGTGATAAATGAATGGACATTTGTAAAGAAATAGACAGATGGCAGTGATGGATATGATGTCAAAATGAATGAAAGTGGAAAAAGTGATATTGATTTCCCTATTAATGACGTCCATGAATCCCATCTGTGTGGTTCTGGTGAGTCCCTCTCACAGTCTAGTCCACAGTTACTGTGCTTCTTATAAAGGGGAAGTGCTCAAAGAAGCCCTGCATATTATAACACAGTTAGAACAACCCAAAACAGACTTGGCAAACATTCATAAGACAATCCTTAAAGGTACAGTTCACCCAAACATTCATCCTCATGTTGTTTCTTTTTCCATGATACAGAAAAGTTGAAATTGAAAAAACTGTACTGGTCACTCCTTTCTACACAGTTACAACGAATGGAGTATGAGGCTTTAAAATCATTCTTATGTGTTAGATCTTTTTAATATATAAAACCTGTCAGAATAACTTCTTCACCAAAAACTCAATATTATGATGCTGATTTTTTGCCAACTTCTCCTGTGTTCCATGTTCCATGTCAAAGTCATACAGATTTGAAATGACATTAAAAGAAATTACAAATTCAAAGTAAAATACCAAATTTGTATTTTTTAACTACTTATTTAACACTTGTGCAGTGCTGAAAATCCTTTACTTAATTTGGTGTTCCTGGTCAAAAATGACGGGCCTTTTAAAAATTGTTTGTAAATTTACCTTAAAGAGGGTGGTGGTCTGGAGAACTCCCGTTGTGCAGCACATTTCACGAATGGAGTGCATGGCAAGTTGAGGTGCCCTGAGATCAAGAACTGCCATTCCTAAACGAGCTGCTAAAATCGGCCCAATCGTTGTTCCACATGGACTGTCATTCCTGACCATCACATCCTGTGTAAAAAAAAGGAGCTTTTACTTGACGAAACAGTAACATGTCATGCTGTTTGTAATATCAATGTCCATTCCACACAGATAGAAGAGAGCTAATTTCTATCAGTTTTAATTGTGTATACAAAGGGGGGTTATGGTGTCCTGGTGACCAAAGCAAGACTTTCTTTTTTTTCCGAGATCGATCTTTTTCCTCTGCTACACTCTTCTGTTTATAAATCCCACACGGTCTTGTGAGCAACCTGTTGCTAGATGGTTTGTAGATAGATCATTTTATCTTGATATACACAAACATCAACAAAGACTCTAAATGCCTACCAACAAAAACAAACCACACAATAGTAATCAATTTCCTTGTCTTGGATTTCACTTCTTCAGAACAGTGATGCTAATTTTAGCTTAGATAATGAGGATCACTTTAACTGGTTTATATGGCAGAAGATTCTTGGGAAGGACAGATGGTGAAGCAGGATGTAATGAAATATAAGGGAGGAGGGGGGGATGTTCTGCTTACCTGTAGAAGTACGGCCACTTTTCCAGCAATCTCTCGTAATATGGCAGCAGTTACAGCAGTGGTAGCATAGTGCTGGTTACTGTTAAACTTTATGACTGGACCCTGATCCAGGACACACAATGTGAGAGATTTAGCTGATTGGGCTCTGCTGAGGTCTTCATGAATGATTCATTGAGGAGGTGCTGGTGTGTGTGTTTGTTACCTTATGAAATGCAGGCCTGTGATTTTCCTCATGTTTCTCCCTGTAAGGAGAATCATACATGTGTATATCATACATTACTATGCACATTGTTTTCAACATTACTATCAGTTGAAAACAATTGTACCGCTTAATGTTTTTGTGGAAACCACAATAAATTTGTTTCAAATTATTTATTTGAAACAGAAGATTTTTTGTAACAATGTAAAAGTCATTACTGTTACTTCTGATCCAATTAATAAGTTTAATGTAAGCCAATTTGTATTTCTTAAAAACTCACTAACCCCAAGCTTTTGAATAGTTGTGTATATATATATATATATATATATTAGAAATCTCCATGACGTGACATTTTATACATTCATCATTTTCCCAAGACTGAAAATAACTACTTTAAAATTCTTGATATTCCCAGGTGTTTCTCATGACTGGGAAATGTGATTGTTATTAAAACAAAACCACAAATTCTGGTGTCACCACAATGATGACAAATTGTACCAGGGAAAAAAACTGCTAATTTAAGTGTTACCATAGAAACAAACAAGTTACCATAGTGACAGACTGCCTGGTAGTTAGGGTGTGCAAAATGTGCCATGTCCGCACTGATCATGTAGGACAGTGGCACTGCCTCCTGAATGGCGGTCAGATTGTCAGGCGTTGAAGCAAGACGCCGCAGAATCAACTCCCTGAGAGCTCTCAGACCCCACCTATTGATAAATAAAAAAGCCAGATTATTTGGATGAGGAGACTCATGATGGATTCAGAATCGACATTTGCTCATAATATTTGCTTTTGTTGTCTCACCTCTTCGTTGTCATATAGAGTAACCACACGGATGTTTGGATCTTTTGCTAGAGAATCAGGTGTGCTGGAGTCCATGAGAGCCTGGGAGAGAGGACATAATTCTGTATTAATTATTCATCATCACTCCTCAGATAATTTTTGAGTGGGTGAATGACTGAATATTTAATAAGATGTTGATCTCTGTGTTCAGGCGTAACGTGAGAGCACAGAAACAACTGTGCAGGTTGTCCAGACGAGGAGAGAAGATGAATTCTTCATAGACACCTCCTAGTGCCTGCAGAGCACAAAACCATGTCAAAACTCATGATAATCAGTTAAAAAGCCCCGGTGAGAACCCACTGCTGACACTCTGCCCGTTATTTTATGTGTAAATCATATGGAAATGAGAGCTATTAGAGCTCTTAAGTCTTGTTCCTTTGAGATTCTCTAAAGTAATGTTTCATTCTGCTGGTAGTCCCAGTCTTACATTTAAAGGCTTTTCTTCAGTCAGGTAAAAATAACAGAAATCCTCTTTGCCGAGCACAAATGTACCCTGCATACTAATCCTCTTTATGTCAGCACAATTTTGTGCAAAAGCTCAAAAAAAGAAAAAGACTAGAAAGCAAAACTGAAATCTTTTGGGTATTAGTCTAACAAGAAGACAAAGAGACTTACACCAGGCTGCGTGTCTGTCAGACAGAGCTCAAAGTCCAGTAAAGCATTTGGCTCGACCCCGAGATGTCCACACAGCATCTGGATCAGCGCAGGGTGATGCTTCTCTGCCTTAACACAGCAAAATAATTAGAGAAGTGTTCATAAAACATTTAATTTTTAGTAAGGATTGGTTACCTATTGCCATCAATTGATATTTGTCTTAGACATGTGATCGGAAAACAGTCAATATTTTATTGTGCATGCTCACGTGCCTTGTGTTTACATTTAGACTGCTTTTGCCATTATCTAACATTTCTTTGCCGAGCACAAATGTACCCTGCATACTAATCCTCTTTATGTCAGCACAATTTTGTGCAAAAGCTCAAAAAAAGAAAAAGACTAGAAAGCAAAACTGAAATCTTTTGGGTATTAGTCTAACAAGAAGACAAAGAGACTTACACCAGGCTGCGTGTCTGTCAGACAGAGCTCAAAGTCCAGTAAAGCATTTGGCTCGACCCCGAGATGTCCACACAGCATCTGGATCAGCGCAGGGTGATGCTTCTCTGCCTTAACACAGCAAAATAATTAGAGAAGTGTTCATAAAACATTTTATTTTTAATAAGGATTGGTTACCTATTGCCATCAATTGATATTTGTCTTAGAAATGTGATCGGAAAACAGTCAATATTTTATTGTGCATGCTCACGTACCTTGTTTTTACATTTAGACTGCTTTTGCCATTATCTAACATTTGCTTAAAATTAATATTTAAAAATATGAATGTTTTAATAACAATCTTAAATGTAATTTTAAGCAAATCTTAAATTATCAGTTTTTTATACTGTATATTATAATGCTGTGGTGCTAAATACATTTGTAGCATTCTTCAACAACTGAATTTATGATTTAAAGAATTTTAATATTGGTTATAACAGGAAAATAATTATCAGCTCATTGTATTGGCCAGAATTGTAAAGGGATTTTTTTGCCCAAACATGAAAATTCTGTCATCAGTTACGAACCGTTCTTGCTTGGTGTGCGAGAACCAATGAGGTTTGTTCTCACATGTCACGCAAGCATGTTTGAGCTTCCTCAAGAACCTATCAGGCACAAAAATATACAAACAGACAACTCTTGTAAAAGTGAGTGTTATTCACTGACAATTAGGGCTGCACGATAAATCGCATGCAATATTTAACGCGCATATTTAACGCGCATCTTGTCAGTAAAGCCGGTTCTTTAATCAGCGGTAAATCTCCATCACCTGCGGGTTTTCACATGGAGCAGCATTAACTACACAGAGCCGTTGTTCACTGACAAGAGATTTACTGCTGATTACAGAATGGCTTTACTGACAAGATGCGCGTTAAATATCGCATGCGATTTATCGTGCAGCCCTACTGACAATGAAGGATTCAAAGGAACCTGGGTATGTTTTACATTTCTGTATCACAGAGGAATACACACATCACAGAGGCTTACCTTAACCATTACACGACCTGCGATGGTCAGGTCACGATCAAACCAAGTGTTCCAGATTCCTCCTCCATAACACTCCACTCCTATCTGCAAGAAGCCCAACTTTGTCTTCTTAGAGCGTGGCTTTACCTAAGCACACGTGCACAAGAAATTACGAATGACACCTGCATACATCCTCTATTTTCATTAATGTGGAATACAGCTATAATGTAATTACTGTACACCGCTATGGAACACTCAAGAGAACTGATGATATTTCATCTATATTAAAGCATCACAGAGCATCTTGTGTCTTTTCTTCTCACCCTCAGACATGGACTGTCCGTATGAGCCCCGATCATGGAAAAACCATTTCCAGGCTTGTAGAGACCACCGACAGCAAAAGCAATAATGGTGGAGTAATTCCTGGTAACAAAGTACTGGAAAGAAAAAGATTACAGTGAATAGAGTGAAAAGATATTTAATATGAGCAGCACCGAGTTGTTTCTCATTCTGTATAGAAATAACAGACTAAGCTACATATGGCCAAAGATATTTTATGATTATTTTTATAATATGCACCTTTAAAAGTCATTCCCCCAGCTGTAGGAGTTTATTAAAGGAATAGTTCATCCAAATATTAAAATTTAATGCAAATCTATTCACCCTCAGGCCATTCAGGATGTAGATGAAGTTTTTTCATCAGAACAGATTTGAAGAAATTTAGCATTACATCACTTGCTCACCAATAGATCCTCCGCAGTGAATGGGTGCCGTCAATCCGTCCTCCATCCGTAATATCAAATACACAAAATAATGTTCTTTTTAGCAGCATCATATGACCCCTTTAATGTCTTGTGAAGTGAAAAGCTGCATGTTTGTGAGAAACAAATGCATCCTTACAATGTTTTCAACTTAAAATCGATGTAGGAGTTTATTAAAGGAATAGTTCATCCAAATATTAAAATTTAATGCAAATCTATTCACCCTCAGGCCATTCAGGATGTAGAAGAAGTTTTTTCATCAGAACAGATTTGAAGAAATTTAGCATTACATCACTTGCTCACCAATAGATCCTCCGCAGTGAATGGGTGCCGTCAATCCGTCCTCCATCCGTAATATTGCTTTCTCCAGTTTAAAAGTTGTCTCATCTGAATGAGGAGAGAAATATGCACAAATCAAGCACTGTGAAAATAGTCTAAAACAGTTCTAAACATGTTGGTGGATTTTGATGTGAGAGGACAACAGGTGATGGACTTTTTCACTGGAAGATGCTTTATTATGGATTATAGACTCGTATTTTGTATAGAAGCGACCGCTTAAAGTTAAAATGACTTGATGGATTTGATTCTTACAAACACACAGCTTTTCAATTCACACAAATCTAATTGATGGATTGGAGTCATGTGGATTATTGTGATGTTTTTATCCACTGCAGAGGATTCATTGGTGATCAAGTGATGTAATGCTAAATTTCTCCAAATCTGTTCTGGTGAAGAAACAAACTCATCTACATGTTGGATTTAAAGCAAATTTTCATTTTTGAAATAAGTTAAGATTAAAGAACACACACACACCTTACTGGCAGGTTTAATGTCCCAATGCTCAGCCTCCTTGAGCTCAGTAAAACCAGCCTTCAGCAGGCGAGATTTACACTCCTCCACCACTGCGAGACAAAGAAGGAAAGTCAACATTAGATATACAAAGTGTAAAGTAACATAAAATTAATCTCATGCACATTCCCAGTACAATGCTTACATCACAGTGACATTACAAAACCTGTGAAAGAACATTCTTTCAAAGTCTAGATCAAGATCTATTGTCCATATCTGGAGTATCAGCCAGGGAAGAACAATGTCCAAGACCCATACCTAGTAAGTCTGTAAAGCTGGGTAATCTTATTATCGACAAAGCGTAGCTCAAACTCTAAAAAGAGTAGAATTTATGCATTTCAATGCAATTTACATTGTCATGGCTTGCAGCTCAATATACAGCATTTCAATCCCATGTCATTCTTTCTTACCATGGTAAGGTGAAACTCCCTTATTGACAAAATTAAGAAACTCTTTGGCAGCAGCCTGCACAGCTTCTTTGGAGCTTTTCATGATGAAAGACTGTGTAAAACATACAAGAAACAATAAATATAAGTACAGACAGAGAAAGCAGCCAGTCATATGCACAGATACTATTTCAGATCAACAACTGTATTAGTGACCGCGTGAAACCAGCTGTATTCTTGTTTCGGAGATTTTTATTATCATGCTTTAGTAAACTTAGTAAAAGCACATGACGTGAATATTAGAGAAACGACATAAAATGCAAATGCAAAAAAACACACACACACCCGATACCTACAAACCCATGCAACAACGTTTGCTGAATATGGGAAATCCTACACGAGAAAGACGATATAATTCTCTGCACAAGCCACAGCACTTTTAAAGTTACCCGTCAAGCTTTCCTACCTGCACATATGAAGTAGTGGACACGTTCAGGGGCTTGAGGTATTCGGCCAATCACAATGCACTGGATAGCTGGCCAATCACAGCACACCTCGCTTTTTCAGACCGATGAGCTTTGTAAAAATCGACGCGTTTCAAAAAGGCGGGGCATAGAGGAGAAACAATAATGTACAGTATGTGGAAAATAATGTTTTTTTTACTTTAAACCGCATAAACACATTTCATTACACCAAATACACAAAATAATGATCTTTATAGCAGCATCATATGACCCCTTTAATGTGTTGTGAAGTGAAAAGCTGCATGTTTGTGAGAAACAAATGCATCCTTACAATGTTTTCAACTTAAAATCGAGTCCTCCATCCGTAATATTGCTTTCTCCAGTTTAAAAGTTGTCTCATCTGAATGAGGAGAGAAATATGCACAAATCAAGCACTGTGAAAATAGTCTAAAACAGTTCTAAACATGTTGGTGGATTTTGATGTGAGAGGACAACAGGTGATGAACTTTTTCACTGGAAGATGCTTTATTATGGATTATAGACTCGTATATCGGTATCGTATCGAAAGCAAAATAAGTGGTATCGCCCATCCCTAATATGAAGTAGTGGACTTTCACGTTCAGGGCAAGAATGCAGAAAGCTATGAGGATTTGCTGTAGTCTGGTAGCAGAAGAAGGCCCTCTAGTGGTTGGAGGTGCAATAGCTCATACTTTTAAAAACAAAAGTGCATTATTATATTGTATATTATATTAATATATTGTCGTTTTTATGTTTTAATGAAATATAAAAATTTGTCAAATAAAAAAAATAAATGGTAACTATTCAAACATTAAGATAAAAAAAAATGTCCAGAAAGCCAAATCTACACCACTCATATTTAGGAACAACAAGTAAATTAGTATAAAGTTTTTTTTTTTCATTGTAGAGTTAAGTGTTTCTTTCTGTTATTTGATATCTCCACGCAAGAAACCTTGTGATGTTCTTAATAATTGAGAGGATAATGTACCATTAATTTAAGCTTTAGTCCAAAGTTAATGTCAGGGTAAAAATCTCAAGCAGAACAATATCCCCATTTATGATCTGCAGTTCAGGTATTATTCAATAGTTTTGCTCTCACGTATTTTACTCTTTTGTTTTCACAAACTATTTTTTAACAGTAGAAGCTGACAGCATCTTTCTAAGACATAATGAAAACAAAGTACACTTTTAAAAGTTCATCAGAGAGCCAAGATGAGTGACTGTTGATCATGTCTTGACTTCTCCTCAAGGCTAGAAGGTATGATTGTCGATTTTGACTCAGATGCTCATCAGTGTTGCAGCAAGTCGACATAGATGAACAATACATAGCAGTTTAAAGCTCTTAAACAGATCTGTGATTAATTTTAAAAAGCCTCAATGACAAAACTATTTGTTCCTGTTTCAAAACCTATACATCATATTGTTAAACACATTTTTGTCTCATTTAGATATGATAATCATGCCATTAAGTAACAACTTACCACACTCCCACTGAGACTATAGGCTATCCATTGTTCAGTTTTTATTCCTAAGAACTACTGCAGGGTCACATACATTTCTTGCAAAATCAGCATCTGTATTAAGATCATAACATCTCTCTACTGCAATTAATTAGTTATGCTCAAATAAGGCTTTATGCAGACTGTGAAGTACTGTTGCAAAGAGGCATTTATTTATTGCCTTTCGATTGCCTTTTTACTGTGAACTGTACACATTTACTTCAGCATTACACAAATAGAAATACAGAATATAGTCATTTTTCATCATTTATTATAGTAACGTGGTATGCCACACGATAATGAAGGATATGCAGTTCTCCTTTATTTTGTTGTATGTACAGTTTATGTCATGGTTTACAGTTTCATAACACTAGGGCACATATTAGTTAGGGCACAGCACACAGTCACAACTTTGTCAAGGAATGTCATGTCCTCATCTTCACATGGGGCTCTCATGCTCACTGGTACGGCCTCATTTAGCATGGTGTACTTTGTGCGCACACATCCGATCACCCTCTTCAAATGGACCCTGAGGTGAGCTATCTTCCGTGTCTCCTCCTCATCCTTTGGAACCAGTTTTTGCTTTTTCACTTCTGCACACATTAGCCCAACATTGTGCCCGGTGTCAAATCCACGATCCACCAACACCAAGTCTCCAGGCAATAGTTTATCAAGAAGGCCACTACTCTCAATCACATCCTTGACATTGATACCACCTCCCCACCCTTTAGAAACGAAAGCAATAGCTCCACGTGGAGTAATACCAATAAGATACTTTAGCGTGTGCTTTTGTGAAGATGTCTGTGCTATAGCTTTCTGATTTGATGCTCTCTCAGCGTTAATTTCAAAGCAGTCCACAATAACCGCAACATGACTGCCAAAAGCTTCTACAAACTGTTGCAACATGCTGCCCTTCAGGCAATGTCTCTCTGGCCAGTGCACCAAAGGGCTGAGGTGTGTAAACATGGCACCTAAGGTGTCTCTGAACGTGGTGGACACAGTCTTTTGATCTATGCAGAAGAGGTGTGCAATGTGCTGGATTGGCAGATTCAGCCTGAGGCGCATCAGAGTTAAGAAGAGCATCTGAAAAGGCGAAAGTTTGCGTCTTGTCTGTGGTAGGCAGGGAAGAAGCTGCGTCAGCACACCCATCAGAACAGCAAAACATGGCAGTCCAGTGTAGTACTTGACCTTCTTGTCATCATCTCCCAAAAAATCCTCAGACATTGTCTTTTGAGAGAGCTCTTCCTTCAATAACCTGTTCTCCTCTAATAAGCGGTTAATTTCAGCACGTCTGCAGTTACAAAAACTACATTCCTGCTGTTCTACAAGGTCGTACTTTGGTGCAGCCTCATCCATCTGTAACCTCTGTGAAACTTCATCCGGTGGTCCATCTTCATCTGGTGGTCCATCTTCATCCGGTGGTTCATCTTTAACCAGTGGTACATCTTCATCTATCTCCAATTTCAGGTCAGGTAGAGCTGGTGATGTTGCAGGTGCAGCAGTGTTCTGTTTGAGACCTTGCTGTCTCTTTGTCCTACGGCTAAACCGCTCAGGATGCACTGCTTTGACTTCTGTGTGCCCGAGATGTAATGACGGTGCCCAGTCGGGATGACACTCAAGCATTTCATAGGCTGGTTTGCCTGATTAAAAGAAAAGACAGAATTTCTTTGATTAGGCAAACTAGCTAGTTTGAAATAATCAAGATTTTTTTTTAACATAAGTGACTCATTATTATTACAATTTAAAATAATTGGATATATTTTAAAATGTAATTCATTCTTAAGATGGCAAAGCTGAATTACTTCGGTCTTAATTACTCCAGTAATCCTTCAAAAATCATTCTAATATGCTGATTTGGTGCTCAATTATTATCACTTATTAATAATGGTTCTTATCAATGTTGAATTTTCTTGCTGCATAATATTTCTGTGGAAACCATGATACATTTTCAAAAGAACAGCATTTATTTTAACATTTAACATTATTAAAGCCTTTACATCACTTTTGATCAACATCAATTTGATCAAATGCGTCCTTGCACAATATTACACACACACGTGCATGAGTTTAAATCGAAGTTAAAGTCTTATCTTCTGGCCCGAGCTTTTTAGCAATTCTTAATTATGTTCTATTTATTTTTATGTCTTATTGCTTTCTTTCTTTATCTGTATCTTAGTTTTATATTCTGTAAAGCACTGTGGTCAACTCCTGTTGTGTTTATTTGTGCTATATAAATAAATGAAATGAAATGAATAACCATACATATACTGTATAATCTTACTTACACTGCTGTATAAAAGTTTAGGTATTAAGTAAAATATTAAGCAGCAAAAACTGTATTTTAGCAGTGATAATAGGAAATGTTTCTTGAGCACCAAATCTGCATATTAGAATGATTTCTGAAGGATCTTGTCGTGGACTAAAGGACATATTAGAATGTGGAGGAAAAAGTCACGGAAGGAAATATCTGTTCTGCTTCCTTAAAAATACAAGACTTTTTTTTATTGAACAGTATCAATTTACACACTCAAATGGGGAACAATAAAATGCATATGACAAAATATACACTTTACCAATCACGTCTCCATCATACATAAATTTCCATGTGTGTATATATGTATATCTCTACATACAATAACAATAAACAAAACAAACATTCTTTAAACATTTGAGGGGGTTTCAAGGAGGAAAAAATAAATAAATAAATAAAATAAAGGATACAAAATCTTGCCAGTCTTAAAAGGAAAGAGACTCATACATGGTTATATACAATTCCCCAAGGGATTGATTATCTTTGGATAAGTGTTTTAAAGATTCTAAGTATTTTTTACATTCATTTTTAAAGCAATTTAAAGAGGGTTTACTGTTATTCCACTTACTTTTGTGTATATGATATTTACCCATTGTAATAATAATGTTTAACATCAATGACATGTTTTTCGAAAGACCATCTGCACAACCAAAAACCAAAACCTGAAACAAATTCAGTGATGGAATATCAGTGTTGATATCAATATTTAGCCAGCTGTAAAGATCCTGCCAGAACTTCAATGTGACTGGACAAGAAAAAAATAAATGTTCAATGGTTTCAGGCTCTTCTAAACAAAAAACACAAGGATCTACTTCAAAACGGAATCTTTTCCGTAAAATTTCGGCAGCTGGATACACATTATTAATAATCCTAAACTGAATATCCTTCATTTTAGGTAGAATTGGCCATTTAAGATAATTACAGAATTTGTTTTTAAATATTTCATTTTCAAATTGTTTTAATTTTGAAGGTGTATTGAAGTCTGCAAATAATTTACATTTTAATACATTCCCTATTACTTTGTTCTTACATTTTTTGTCCCCAATATATACTTCTCCAATCTTTAACTCAGGCAGTTTAACAGATACATTTGAATACGTAAGAGTGTTTTGATGTTTGAATACTGTCTTTCTCTTTATTGTAATGGTTCTGTTATTCCACAATGTAGAACCATGCGGTGTAAAATTTTGGGTGAATATCATTTTCCAATAATACAAAATCTGTTTGTGGAATTTTGAAAGCTTAATTGGCAATTTGGAAACCTCAAAATCACATTTTAGCAAAAAATCTAACCCTCAAACTTTCTTGAATATTAATAATACAAGACTGGTGAGGGGGATTTGATGTTTTAATCGGTGTAGTAGTAATATAATTCCAGAAGATGGCAGTAATGCAACTTCTAGGATGCAAGCTGCCTTTAAAACCTAAAGAAGAAGGAAATCCCAGTCTATGGGAAATCCCTAATGGATTGGAATCATAGACTGTAAAAAAAGATGGATGATGCACCTTCAATCTCTTCCACTGAAGAAAAGTGAAGCCACCATAATAAATACATTACACAGCAAAATAAATCTCTTTTTTTGGTTAATTGGTTTAGAACAAATATTTTGTTGGTTTCTCAACGTTTGAATAATAGTAATGGTCATGCGCTTACATATTCAGAGTTTTTAGAAAAAATTTCATTTTATATACCTGTCAAGGAGTATATGATGGTAATTAATGCCATTCCTTCAGAACTTAGGAAATTAATAGAAAATGATATAGTCGAAAAAACAAATTTAGATTTCAGTGTTAAACTGGAAGGCATAAATATAAAAGAACAAAAATGTAACAATAATTATCTTAGAGAGATTTGCCAAATTTCCAGTGTTCCTTTAGCCATTGGTTTTTGGAGATCACAATTTCAAGATGTCAACTGGAAAGAAACCTTTAAGATCTCCAGACGTTTTTGTATCACAAATCAAATGACAAAAGCCATCTTTGGAAAAAAATTATTTGAAGTGAAATTTAATTATTTAGTTTGTCTCATGTCCCATTAGATTACATGGAGAGGGCGGGGTTTATGACCTATACTGGGACCAGCCACCTGGGAACGATCGAAACGCGATGGCTTCACTTTTTAAGACATTTGATTGGAATGGCCAAATGCATCCTGCTATTGCTGTAGTTAAAAATAGGTAATTTCACTTCATTTCCTGATAATATAGTATATGAATAATGCAGTGCTAACTGACATAACATTTATTACAGTATAGGTTTATTGTCTTCCACGTTTCATCAGTCAAAGCATCTCTATCTGCATGTTATTCAGCTGTAGTGATATCTGATGCATTTGTTCATAAAGGATTTCCCGGGTCTCACTTGTGAAACAGACATTAAAGTACACAAGTGTCAGGGATAACCCTGCTCCATAATGCTCACATCGTCTCATTTTGGGGTAAAAATAGAAAAATAATACTAAAGTAATTTGTAACGCAGTAACTTGAGTAGTTTTTCAGCAAACTAATTTTTTACTCTTACTTGAGTCATATTATTTTTCAGTACTATTACTTGTACTCAAGTAAATTATTCCTTAAGTAGCAATACTTTTACTTAAGTGCAATTTCTTAGTACTCTTTCCAACACTACTTGTGACACTGAAGACTTGAGTAAGTTAATGGCTGCAGAAAATTCAGCTTTGCCATCACAGGAATACATTGTATAGTGAAACGGTAAACAGTTATTTTAAACTACAATAATATTTCACAATATTACTATTTTACTGTTTTATACAGTAATAAATAAACGCAAATAAACGTAGCCTTGGTGAGCACAATGATTCTTCCGGAACCATTAAAAATCGTGAACTTTTGACCGGTAGTGTGTGAATCTATGCAGTTGTGCAAAGTTAGCTGTGTAACTCTTCGCCATGTTTGCATTGCTAGCGGCAACCACATAACAGTTAGATGTGTTTTGATTATAACTTACCTGAGAGAAAATGCCGTGAACACACAAGCATATGTCGGAAAATGTTGTCGAAGGTGATGTCTTTGCGTCTTACGGCTGATACCCATGCCATGCGACGCCTCTTTGTTAACTCAGACATCTGAGTTCCAAGGTGATGCTTCCAAGCTGGAAAGCTGAAAAATCGTACTCCATTTAAAATGCGTTTTCCACGTCGGTCCTGAGAACGGTTTTTGCAGTTGATAACACAGCAAGCGTTCACCATTCCTGCGTGTTTTAGTTGAACAATAATAGAAACTCTGATGTCTGCCTACTGTCCCGTCTCTATGCAGCTTCCGTGTCCTAAAATCCCACAATGCCTTGCGTGCGTTGCTTGCTTCTGCTGACGTCACGTTCCCATTATACACCCAGAGACTATACTATTCTGTAAAAACAAAATTAAAGAAGTGTCTTATAAAATACTACATAGGATTTATCCAGTTAAAAATGTTTTGGAAAGATTTAAGTTGAACATTTCATATAACGTTACATGTCAATTTTGTGGACAGGAAAATGAAACGATTTTGCATTTTAGAAAATATTTAGATATTTTAGGAAATAAAGAACAATATAACAAAAATGTATTATCCTGGCGTGTCTGCTTTTGGACAACAATGGTATTACGGCCGCTGTGAAATCTGTTAATTGAAATGCCTATTAGTCTGCCTACTGTCCCGTCTCTATGCAGCTTCCGTGTCCTAAAATCCCACAATGCCTTGCGTGCGTTGCTTGCTTCTGCTGACGTCACGTTCCCATTATACACCCAGAGACTATACTATTCTGTAAAAACAAAATTAAAGAAGTGTCTTATAAAATACTACATAGGATTTATCCAGTTAAAAATGTTTTGGAAAGATTTAAGTTGAACATTTCATATAACGTTACATGTCAATTTTGTGGACAGGAAAATGAAACGATTTTGCATTTTAGAAAATATTTAGATATTTTAGGAAATAAAGAATAATATAACAAAAATGTATTATCCTGGCATGTCTGCTTTTAGACAACAATGGTATTACGGCCTCTGTGAAATCTGTTAATTGAAATGCCTATTAATTTAAGGGGCTCGGTAGAAATCGCTGTGGGGCCCCCAGCCGGGGCCCTCCGTACTCCAGCTACGGGCTTGCTTTGAGGAAGAGTTCGAAAAGGTAGGCCTATATGTTTTGCAGAAAATTACAATGGTGGATAAACAGATTTTATACTAGCATGTTATTAGTTGCTGTAATTTGATTGCCTGCTGGTGGCCATATTTGTTGATTTATCAAAGTATTTTTCATTATAATATTACCTTTTACCCCAAAGAAACTTTTCATTTCAACTTGATTGAACATACTGTTATGGATTTAGAATTTTTCAGTTATAGCACCCCCTATGACACAACTTGTGGTAGCCTAAGACCTCATGTCTTCTGTTTCTTTAAATTTGGACCTTATATACAATAAGTCCGTTAGTTAAAATAGGCAATGCACCAGAATTGACTTTTACTTTCAAAAAAATGGACACATAAATTATTATGTTAACTTTTTTTTAAAATAGGGTCTCGCCTAGGAGGAGTTGGAAAATTTAGATTTTTCAGAAAATTTAAAATGGTGGAAAAATTGACTTGAATGAAATTAGAGATATTTGTTTTGTAGGGTTTGACTGAAGGACTGAAAGGAATTTTGTTTCTAGCCCTTACGGTTCCAGAGTTATCTAAAACGTAAATAGCCCTTTTATAGCGCCACCTAGTGTCAGACCGATGTGTGCCTGTCTGCCGTTTGGGATCATCCTTCCAAGTTTGGAGTCTCTTTGATTTATGGTCTCTGACCCCCAGACACTTTTAGGGCTAGAAAGAAGAAGAACTTTAAAAGGTTATAATATAATATAATATAATATAATATAATATAATATAATTCAGGTATGAGAAAGTAAACCATGGAAACGCAAGGAAACGCTTTCACTCAAAATGTAATAACCACAGAAACACATATCAACATTAAAATAATTTTAATGTCCTGAGATGAGTACATGAACAAAATAACTGCACTTACATAGTTAGGTGTGTATGCCTATGTCTGTGTACTGTTGCCGGGTTGCATAGGCTACAATATTTAGAAACATGATTCCCCCCACCCCCACCCACTTCCCAACACAAGAGCACACACAGCCCTGGAGCAGGAAGTTACACTGATAATTCACAAAACTTCATTAACATATAGCATATTCATATAAATTTTCATATCATGTTCATATTTGTCTTATAACATTCTAAATAAGGAACAAAGAAAATATTTTATCGAATGCATGAATTGCTAGATTTCAAGCTCATATCTGATTATTTGATAGGCCTATTGATATTGATATTGAACAGCAATGTGCTGTATGTCCCTGAACTTTTCGGGTGCGACGTGGTTTTGGCCACAGCACATTTTTATTCAGTCACAGAACAAAAGTGGAATGTCACCTCTTGCTTCTATGTGAATAATAATAAACACCTGATAGTGAAAGGTCACGCTCTCTAATTAAAGCAGTTTCAAAGAAAACAGAAACTTTGTCTGTTGCTATGGATTTAAAGACACCTCTCCTCTGAGTTTATAACAATTTGATAGATTTTGGCCAGCATTTATTTTGTGTTTATTCAGCTAACAAATTAAAAAGAGTAAATATACAAATCAGTCATCTTGGACTTTACTGACACCTAGAGGCGCGATTGTAGCATCATGAAATAAAAATGCCCTGTTCACGTGGTTTTTGTGTCACACTATAGGAGAAAACCATTGCTGAAAGCACCTTTAAATACAACACTTATCTTCATTATTTTATCAAAGCAAACATTCTCAGTATCCCTTGCTGAGCTCAGAGGCTTGTACACCTTATATAGAGCTGAAAGAGATAGAAGAGGATGGGAGAAAAGGCGAATAAACAGGAGAGTGGGAGAGTAGAAGAAAAGAAGATATGTTTACATCCTCTGTCACCTGTGGTCTCTCTCTCCTGTCAGCTGAAGGCTTCCAGAGAAGGTTTTGTAATGATGGAATTCCAGTCCTCTTACACTGTCTATAAATAGGTTTGAGAAGAACCATGGACAGCCACCAGAGGCTTGTAACAATTATATGCCTTATTTGATCAGCTTACAAAAGATCTGAAATGCACACTTTACAATATTAGAGATCTTATATGAAAACAGGCCTTGATCTCCGCTTTTCAGCATTATGATCATCTGCAGAAACATATACTGTAGGTTTGTCATTACATGTACATCTTAGATTATTTCTCCTATGCTGCAGGTCTGAATCAGGAGTTTTCAGCAGGAGTCTACAACTATACTAATAGTTTTATTTCAAAATATTAAATGTGAAATAAGGAAAATACAGGAGAGAAATTGCAATATTAATTTTACCCCAAAATAAAGGAATAGTTCAACCAAAAATGAAAATTTACTCACCCTCAGGCAATCCAAGATGTAGAGTGTGTTTCTTGATCAAAACCGATTTGGAAACATTTAGAATTACATCACTTGTTCACCAGTGGATTCTCTGCAGTGAATGGGTGCTGCCAGAATGAGAGTCCAAACAGCTGATAAAAACATTACAATAATCCACAAGTAATCCACACATCTCCAGTCCATCAGTTAACATCTTGCGAAGTAAAAAGCTGTATGTTTGCAATGAACAAATCAATTATTAAGATGTATTAACTTCAAACCGTAGCTTCTGGTTAAAATGAGTCCTCTATCCATAATTGCTTTCTGCAGTGAAAAAGTAATCTTGTCTGAATCAGGAGAGAAATAGATGTTAATTGATGGACAGAAGTCATGTCGGTTACTTGTGGATTATTGTGATGTTTTATCAGCTATTTGAACTCTCATTTCTGACAGCACCCATTGACTGCAGAGGATCCATTAGTGAGCAAGTAATGTAATGGTAAATATCTCCAAATCTATTCCAAAGAAGAAACAAACTCATTTACATATTGGATAGCCTGAGAGTGAGTAAATTAAAATTTTTGGGTAAACTATTCCTTTAACGTCAACCAAGTTAAGGTAAAGTTCAGAATGTTTAATTGTCCCTCCCACAGTAAAATGTGTTAAATAAAACTAAACTATATTAATTATAAGTATATCAATATTTTAATGACTTTGCAATGTAAGAATATATAAGTTTCAAAAGAAGTCTTCCAGTGGGAAACGTACTTTTATTATTATATTATATTATATTATATTATATTATATTATATTATATTCAGAGGTGTATTAACATCTTAAATCTGCTCTCCTTCAATAGACACATGGCAAATGCCATTGTCAATAATGACGCAATGAGTTTACCAATGCAGGAGGAGAGGATCATCTCCCCCGCTGTTTCCAGAGAAGGTACACAGTCGTGCATCTTCTCCTCTACTGTTCATGCCTTTCCTTTTTAAGGCAGCTTGGATAAACCTTCTGCTCAGTCTGTGCTCATATGTTCACCAGCTTTAGGTGCTGCAATAAAAAATATTAGAATGTGACATTTTCTCAAGCTGTTATCAGGACATTTACAAATGGCAGAGCGATGCAGTGACATCAGTGTGGTAATTTATGGAATTCCAATGTGAATGCTTTTTTTCTGATCAATAAATGGAATGTAAAATGGAATAGTTCAACCTAAAAGGAAAATTCTGTCGTCATTATCCTCACCTTCATGTCTTTCCAATCCTGATTTTCTGCAAAAAGAACATATGTGACCCTGGACCACAAAACCAGTCATAAGGGTCGATTTTTTAAAATAATTTATATTTATACATCATCTGAAAGTTAATGTATGGTTTGTTAGGATAGGACAATATTTGCAAAAAAATCGAAATATTGAGAAAATCGCCTTTAAAGTTGTCCAAATGATGTTCTTAGCAATGCATATTACTAATCAAAAATTTGGTTTTGATATATTTACGGTAGGAAATTTACAAAATATCTTCATGGAACATGATCTTTACTTAATATCATAATGATTTTTGGCATAAAAGAAAATCGGTAATTTTGACCCATACAATGTATTTTTGGCTATTTCTACAAATATACCCGTGCTACTTATGACTGGTTTTGTGGTCCAGGATCACATATTTCAAAAAGATCATGTTCTTGCCCATACCAGTGTTCTTTTAGTATCATTGAGATGCTATTATAGTTTGTATTATTATTTTAAATTAGTTTTCATTTGGATTTTTTTTTTCAGTTTTCATTTTAATTTTAGTCACAGTCTTAGCAATTTTGTTGTGTGTTTTTGTCATTTGTATTAGTTTTTTTTCCCCTTTTCAAATATGTCTAGTTTTTTTATATGTATATATATTTTTTTATTTCAGTTTTAGTTTTAGTTATTGTACATCAAGTTAAAGTAAATGAAAATTAGAAATGTTGCCTTGGCAACTAACTGAAATAAAATAATAATA
>NW_015645076.1:2536632-2547677 GCF_001515625.1 Sinocyclocheilus rhinocerous | reverse complement strand
TTTTTTATTTCAGTTTTAGTTTTAGTTATTGTACATCAAGTTAAAGTAAATGAAAATTAGAAATGTTGCCTTGGCAACTAACTGAAATAAAAGAATAATAAAATTGTTTTTTTAAAAATCTAAATGTAAGTTTTAAATTTAAATTTAAGTTTTATTTCAAGTAAAGGAATTTTTATGATTTTTGTTTTAGTAAAATTTTTAGTTAACTTCATAAACCTGGCATATACAATTAAAGTGGGTGGGGTCTAAAACAGCATTTGACATTGTGTTGTTTTTTTTGTTTTTTTTTGAGAAAGTCAAAAGTCCAAAAGGTTTGGAATTACATGAGGGTGGGTAAATTATGACACCATTTTCATTTTGGGGGGACTATCCCTTTAGTTAGAAAAAGGGATAAAAAAATCTTACTTGTCATAAAAACAAATCATACTTGTCATTTCCCAAGCTTGCTGGTCAGCTTAAAGTCAGCTAAGTTTCTATGATGAGTTCACCACTGTGATGAGGGGCACAGTCGGATCTCTCTCTCAGTTTATCAGCTCAGTATTCTTGTGCCAAGAGTTGGGACAGCTGAACAGTAAGTGAAAGAGATAGGATGGGGGAAATTATTTGTTAGGGTTAGGATGGAGAAGATAGTACGGCATAGAGAAAATGGGCTGAAGTAGTTTGGGGTAGTTGGGAAGGGAGGGGGCAGAAGCCTACAAATAGCCACAGATGAGCATGCCATGCGCTCATTCTGTCTCTGTCCTCTCCGAAGGGTGTTTGTATTCATCTGGTCTGTCCTTCTTGTGCTCCACCATGAGCCACTATGCCTCTTCCTCATCCTCTTCATCATACCGTCGAATGTTTGGTGGTCCCGGCTACCTGACGCCACCAATGTCCCGTGCAATGTTCGGCCGAGCCTCCACCGGGGGGTCTGGCAGCTCTCGGATCAACTCCAGAGTCTACGAGGTCACCAAGGCCTCCACTTCCTCTCCCGGATTCTCCAGTTATCGAGCCTCCTCCTACAGTATGCCCAACTTGTCTGCGGGCTATAACCGTTCCTATGGTGGGATGGGTGAGACGCTAGACTTCAGCCTGGCCGACGCGCTCAACCAGGAGTTTCTCCAAACACGCACCAATGAGAAAGCTGAGCTTCAGCACCTAAACGACCGCTTCGCCAACTACATTGAGAAGGTTCGCATGCTGGAGCAGCAGAACCAGGCAATGGTGATTGAGGTGGAACGCTTGAGGGGGCGGGAGCCAACACGGATTGCTGACCTTTATGAGGATGAGATGAGGGAGCTGAGAAGAGAGATCGAAGTGGTCACCAGTCAGAGATCACGTGTGGAGGTGGAGCGGGATAACTTGGCAGATGACCTGCAGAAACTGAAACTCAGGTGAGATGCATGAAGCATGAATACCATACTGGAAGAAACATCCTAAATCAGCCTAAGTTGGTTTAACGGTCTAGTCGGGCTGGTCTGGCTTGCTTTAGATGGGTCTTTTCAGGTGGTCAGGCAGCGAGAAATCAGTTGGCTGCTCAGCTAAACTCCAGCTTCACTCTTAAAAATAAAGGTTCAAAAAGGATTTTTTGCAATGATCCCACAGAAGAACCTTTCAGTTAACAGTTCTTAAAAGAAAATTTTTTTCTTAGTGTGAAGAACATTTTAATAATTTAAAGAACCTTTTTCCACTTCATGGAACCATCAGTGCCAATAAAGAACCTTTATATTTAAGAGTTTTGGCCAGACCGGGAGTCCAAAAAGATCAGCTGAAGACCATCTTGGCCAGGCCAGCAAACCAGCTTGTTGGAACCTTTTATTTTTAGCATGGTACAAAAGAAAAAGGGGCTTAAAGGAGTACACTTGTAAACAGATGTTATTTGATCATTCAAAAATACATGCAAATTGTATTCATGTATTCTTTGTGGTACTGAAGCTGTCAACCCACTCTTGAGTTTCATATTTAGAAACACACAGTACATTGCATAACAATCCAGAGTCATTCAGAGCCAACAAGGTAATGAACATGATCTCTCCCCATAGCAAACATCTCACACACGCTCTGCTGCCCAAGACAGCGAAGATAACACAATCTCAGAGAAATGCAAACATCCCATTCACACATAACACAATGTGTCAATATCACAGCAACAGGAGCACTGGTTATTCTTGTGAACTATTTAACAAATGGAAGAGAGAAAAGTGACCAGTTAAAATGAAATTTGTTTCATGTATTGAAAATATCGGTTTATATTTAAAGCAATTTCTTTATTGAATGAGTAAATGTTCTGCTATTAAAAGCATGTACCGGTACTTTATTTTATGAAGCATCTCCACAGTCTGGAAAATTTAAATTTTTTATAGAATATATGTAACTGTTGAAGGAGTTAAGATGACAGTCTTCTTAAAATATGGACAAACAAAAGCAGTTGGAAAAGAAGATAATTTATATAATCGGTTTGATAGACCACTAAGAGACTGCTGGGCACAGGTGTTTCAGGGTCACTAGAGAGCTCTAATGTGTTCTTTTTTTAATGTTGAAAACAGTTTCAAATAGCCTGTCTCTGTAGTGACCAAGCTAAGAAATGATTAAACATGACTTCATCTGGTCTACCAATTAATCATAAGCCAAATAAAATGCTATATCAGGCCTAGAGGGTTTATTAAAGGCTTAAGGAAACTGCCTTTATAAAGGAAGCTATTGTCCTTTCAAGCATGTTGTTTACAATATCCTAGCTTTACTTCCTATTCAGGAGTTAGTCAGCCTAAAAGTGCTGGCCCCACTCCATCTTCCAGCAGGAAAAGCTTTGTGTGAGGTTGCTGTAAACCTTCAGTCTATAAAAGGAAAGGAAATAGGCTGGCTGTAATAAATATGAGATACATGACTCCCTTCTCCCATTCTCCCTCTTCTTCTCACCAGGCTTCAGGAGGAGATTGCACTGAGGGAAGAGGCAGAGAATAATCTGGCCGCTTTCAGAGCGGTGAGTCCCCTAAAACACAAACCCCCTCTCTTAAGTTCCATTTGTTTTATTTTCTAATTAGTAATGGATAATAAAATGTTGCATAGTTTTAGTTTGGTGTTACATCCACTCTTAGGACGTGGATGCTGCCACTTTGGCCCGCCTGGATCTGGAAAGACGTATAGAGACACTCCAGGAAGAGATCGCCTTCCTGAAGAAGATCCATGAAGAGGTCAGTACATTTAAGGATGTTTCATTGTTATTGTCTGTGCCAATAAAATGTTCTAAAACACAGCCTACAGCCAAGCCAACTTAAAATGTAACATATTTTTGTCTTCTGCCTCATACAAACTCTGATATTAATCACCTTCTTCAGACAAAAAATGATTCACTAATTTATTTGTAGTATTGCAACGGCTGATTCATGAGACAATCAGTGAGTCAGATGGTCATCTGTCTCATACAAAATCAAAATGATTAATTTTAATATTTAGAACTGAACATTCAGTTAACTTTAGTGAATCACATTTACATTTACATTTAGATTTAATCATTTAGCAGACACTTTTATCCAAAGCACTTACAAATGAGGAGAACAATATAGAAAAAATCAGACAAACAAGAGAGCAACAGTATAAAAATTATGTGACAAGTTTCATTTAGTTTAGCACAGTACATATAGCAATTTGTTTAATAAATAAAAAAACAAATAGAATACAATACAATAGAATAGAACAGGTAAGTGCTAGTACTAATTGGTCAGGTGCTGACGAAAATGTCTTTAGATGTTTTTTGAAAATGGCTAAAGACTCAGCTGCTCAAATTGAGATGTTGAATTGGCAAGTCATTCCACCAGCTGGGAACAGTCCAGGCAAAGGTCCGTAAGAGTGAATTTGTGCCTCCACGAGGCGTCGTTCACTTGTAGAATGCAAGCTTCTGGAGGGCGCATAATTCTGAATTAGGGAGTTTAGGTATATTGGTGAAGAGCCAGTGGTTGTCTTGCAGGCAAACATCAGTACCTTGAATTTGATGCAAGCAGCTATTGGCAGCCAATGCAAACTGGTGAAGAGAGGTGTAGCGTGGGCTTTCTTCAGCTCGTTGAAGACCACTCTCGCTGATGCATTCTGGATCAGTTGCAGAGGCTTGATAGTACAATAGTACAATAGCTTGATAGTACCGGAAGGCCCGCCCAGAGAGCATTACAATAGTCCAGTCTAGAGAGAACAAGAGCTTGGACAAGGAGTTGTGTGGCCTCCTCTGATAGGAAGGGTCTAATCTTCCTCATGTTGTATAAGGCAAATCTGGAGGACCGGGCCGTTGTAGCAATATGGTCAGTGAAGCTTAACTGATCATCAATCACAACTCCAAGGTTCCTGACTGTCCTGGAAGGAGTTATGGTTGAAAAACCTAGCTGTATAGAGAAGTTATGATGAAGTGCTGGGTTGGCTGAGACCACGAGCAGTTCTGTCTTAGCAAGGTTGAGTTGAAGGTGATGGTCCTTCATCCAGCCAGAAATGTCTGTCAGACAGGCTGCAGTGTGAACAGCTACCATCGGATCATCTGGTTGGAATGAGAAGTCAAGTTGAGTATCATCAGCATGGCACTGGAAAAGCCATGTTTCTGAATGACAGATCCTAATGATGACAAGTAGATGGAGAAGAGATGCGGTCCAAGCACTGAGCCCTGAGGAACTCCAGTATCAAGAAGTTGTGACTTAGAAACCTCACCCTTCCAAGACACCCTGAAGGACCTACCTGAGAGGTAAGACTTGAACCACTGGAGTGCTGTTCCTGAGATGCCCATCTTCATGAGGGAGGATAGGAGGATCTGGTGGTTAACTGTGTCAAAAGCAACAGACAGATCCAGCAAGATGAGTACTGAGGATTTGGAAGCTGCTGTTGCCAGGCTTCAGTAACCAAGAGCAGGTCTCAGTTGAGTGGCCGTTTTTGAAGCCAGATTGGTTGTTGTCCAGTAGGTTGTTCTGTGCGAGAATCATAGAGAGTTGGTTGAACACAACTCGCTCAAGTGTCTTTGCAATGAATGGAAAAAGGGATACCGGTCTGCAGTTTTATAAAAGTGCTGGATTTAGAGAGGGTTTCTTGAGCAGTAGGGTTACCCGAGCCTGAGGAGGAGGTTCTGAAAAGCGTGCGAGAGTCAGAACAATAGTTAATTTTGTTGTGGTAGTTTGTTGTTTTAGCAGTGTAGACATTTGCAGAGAAGGAAGAGAGGAGTGACTGATTCACACTAAGGTCAGTAGAGTTTTTTGATTTGCACCACTTCCTCTCTGCATCCCTGAGACTAGAGCAATGTACATGGAGAACATTGGACAGCCAGGGGGCAGAGGGGGCGGTGCGTGCTGGTCTGGATGAAAGGGGGCAAAAGTTGTCTAAGCAGGATGTTAGAGTGGAGCAAAGAGTGTCAATAGCAGTGTTAGTGTCCAGTGCTGAAAACTGAGAGGGTGGAGGAAGTGAGGATGAAACCATAGAGGATAGGCGAGAGGGAGAGAGTGAGAGTAGGTTACGCCAAAAGGTTACCTGCAGAGGAGTGTGTGTTGTGTCGGGAGTCAGTTTGAGGTTAATAGTGATGAGGAAGTGGTCTGAGGTGTGCAACTGAGTAACTAAAGTGGTGTCAGTGGAGCGGTAGCATGTGTAGATAAGGTGTGTAGATAATTGGTTACCTGATTTGTGAGAAGCCATAGTAGACACTCGCTTGAGGTCAAATGAGGCAAACAGAGTGTTGAAGTCAGCAGCTTGGGGTTTTTCTAGGTGGAAGTTTGAGAGTAACACATCCAACTCCTCCAAGAAGTTACCCAGTTGACCTGGGGGACGATAAACAAGTACAAAGTGGATTTTAACAGGGTGGGTAATAGTAATTGCGTGTGATTCAGATGAACTGTTGCCAGTAAGAGATGGTAAAAGATCAAATTTCCATTCATTTGAGATAAGCAGACCAGTACCTCCACCCCTTCCAATCGAGCGAGGGGTGTGGAAAAAAGTAAAATTAGTGGAGAGGGCTGCAGGAGTGGCAGTCCTCAGGTTTGATCCAAGTCTCAGTTGGGTTGTGACTCATGAGGTTGTGACTTGAATAAATAGTAATGGATTAAATAAAGTCTGCTTTGTTTACAGCAGTTCCAGAGACCAATTGGAATAGAGAGTAAAGTAGTAGAGACATAGGGACAGTGCGCAGATTGTTAGGAAAACACATTACAAGCTGCTGTCTTCTTCTGTTGCTCGACTGTTTCTTCTAACAAGTGCTTGCAAACACGGTAAATAAGTACTTTACCTGGCTTTGGCCATGCCTTACTAAAAAAAACTGAATACCGAAACTGAAAAGCCACAAGATACGCATGAGAACAAATGCAACTTTAGCTCTTATTTACCAGTGTGTTAGACAGCTCTCTTCAGGAAAAGGGTTAAATGATTCACTGATTCAATAATTAATTTTAGGACCCTGTATGGCATTTAAAACTTTTTGGTAATGCAATATTTAGTTAAATTCTGCTATTTGTCACAATACTTATGACTCAGTTGTACTACCGTTCAAATTCAAATTCAGTTTGGGTTAGGTACTTTTTTAAAAATGTTTTTGATAGTCTTTCATGCTTACCAATGCATTTATTTAATCAAAAAATTCAGGAAATATTTTAATAAATAGCACATTGTGAAGTACTATTACAGTTTGAAAAATGCAGTTTTCTATTTGAATATATTTTAAAATGTATTTTATTTCTGTGATGGATTAATTGTTAGCAGCCATTACTCCAGTCTTCTGAATCACATGACCCTTCTTCTTATTCATTTTATTGGAAATTGTGATCATTTTTTTTCAGGATTCTTTGAAATGTAAAGTTCAAAAGAGTTTATTTGAAATAGAAATCTTTTGTGACATCAGAAATGTCTTTAATGTCACATTTGATCAGTTTAATGCATAAATAAAATGCATTACTAAGTAAAAGTAATTATTTCTTCCAAAACTAAAGAAACATCATACTGACCCCAAACTTTTTAACAGTAGTAAGTGAAGTTTACTTTTTAGTATTTCTTATAAATTTACCTATTCTTGTTTAATGTTGTCACCGTAATTCAGACCCTCTCCTTTTTTATTATGTACATACATGTTTTTACACTGTACTTACTTTAAAAAAATATGTAATTACCATTCCTAACCTTACTCGTATTCCACCTCAATAGCAGCAAAATAGTTTTGAACACAGTAAATACACTGTACCACACAATTATTTTTACATAGTAGTATATAGTAGTTAAAGACACGTAATATAAAGTGGGAACAATTTTACAGTTTATTTGTTTTATATTTAAAGTACTCTCCATAAAGAACTTCGGTCTAGCTACATTGTAGTTAGCAACGTATTAGTAACGTGTAGTGTAAAAAGAAGTAGCTTCACTGTAGTTTTCAATTACAAGTAGCTTAAAGCTTTGAAAGTTAGAGTTTCAAAGTAGCTTCCCAAACACTGCTGAGCTGAGTGTATCTCAGAGGTCTTTTATAGAGCTGCATCTGTTCCTGGAGATTACACAGCTACTTTAAAACAGCATCACAGACCTCTGTTTCAGGGCCAGCTGTGTGTGGATGTTTGAGCTTAGTCCTGCCACTAGTCCTATCTGCAATGTCATGCTGCTTTATTAAAACAAGCACAAACACACAAACTTTTTCTTTCTCTGTGTGTAGGAAATCCGTGAGTTGCAGGCCCAAATGCAAGAGACTCAAGTCCAAATCCAGATGGACATGTCCAAACCGGACCTGACTGCTGCCCTGAGGGACATCCGTGCTCAGTATGAGGGCATCGCTGCAAAGAACGTTGCAGAGGCTGAGGAGTGGTACAAGTCAAAGGTGAGACAGAAGAAATGAAAGAAGAACCTGCTGATTTTCTCCATCAGGTATCAGACCTCAACCAGTCTACCCTTAAGAACAATGTGCATTTACATTTAAGGGATATAAATAGTGTTATTAAGGGAAATAAAGAGAAACATTTGCTGAATTAGTTTTCATAGAACAAAATGTAAAATTATTTAAATAGACTATTTTACCCCACTACTCAGATAAGCTGGCCCACTGCCTAGGGTAAACTGTTACAGAAAGTGTAAATGACTTTTGATATTTTTATTAATATTTATATATATTTTAAAGTGTCATTAATATAAAATACTAAATCAACTCTTATTTATAACTGTGCTTTGACAATTTAGTTAAATTATTAGTAACTGTTGACAGTCAAAGCAGAATCCCAATAAAAGATTAATCTGAAAGGTAAATTTATTCTATGACTTCTATAGAGGAATATGAATATGTTGCAATATTTACATATGTAACTGCCCATATTTTAACTTAAGATATGTCATAATAGTAACACTATAAATTCAAACAATTGCTTATTCATTCTTTTAATCAACTTGTTTTCTCTCAATTAAAACAGTTTTTTTAATTTCTTTTTTTGACTCGTATTGATCATAGGCTTCACTGACCTGAGCTAATTCACTCAGATTTTGAATGAACATTGCAAAAATAGTCCACAAATAATGCTTTTTTTCACTCAAAAACTAACCAAAAGAAAACAAGCTGACTTCAAAATTGAATCCAAGATTTGGTGATAATATAGGGCAGTCGTAGCCTAATGGTTAGAATCAAATTTGTAACCCAAAAGTCGCCGGTTCGAGTCTCGGTACCAGCAGGGATTGTAGGTGCGGGGAGTGAATGCACAGCGCTCTCTGCACCTTCAATACCACGACTGAGGTGAGACCCTTGAGCAAGGTGAACCCCCAACTGCTCCAACTGACCAGCTTAAACCAGCTCAAACCAGCAGCCATGCTTCAAAACATACCTAACCAGCATATGCTGTTTTTTTCAACAGGGACTACTGAGCTAAGTGAGACACAAAAAGGAAAATCTGCTGATCTTTGATCGTTCCATTTTCACCATCAGGTGTCAGACCTTAACCAGGCAGTGAGCAAGAACAACGAGGCTCTCAAACAAGCCAAGCTGGATACCATGGAGTACAGACACCAGATCCAGTCCTACACCTGTGAGATCGACTCCCTCAAGGGCACTGTATGTTTATCTGTTCTGTCCGATGTGATGGATATACATGTTCTTCGTCTTTCTCCATGTGGCATTCATCTCTTCGTCTCTCACTCTGTAGAACGAGTCTCTCATGAGGCAGATGAGAGATATGGAGGATCGCCACGGTCGTGAGGCCGGTGGTTTCCAGGACACCATCGCCAGGCTGGAGGCAGAAATTGCTAACATGAAGGACGAGATGGCACGTCACCTGCGAGAATATCAGGACCTGCTCAATATTAAGATGGCCCTGGATGTGGAGATCGCCACCTACAGGAAGCTGCTAGAAGGAGAGGAGAGCAGGTACAAAGGAAATTAAACAGATCTTTGTTGTTTTTAACATACTCCTACTTTCTGCTTATTCTGATGGCTTTTTGTTACTTTTTATCTTTCTTCCTCTCTCATGTTAAAGGATTGTGATGCCCATGCAGTCATATTCCACTGTAAGCTTTAGAGGTAAGATGGAAACCTTGTGATAGTTATACTAGAAATGTTGTAGATGTGTTTCCTCAGAGGCCACTGGGAGGCGTTGTACCTGACTAACTGTACAGATTCATGCATTTCGTGAAATCTTGTGTGTGTGTGTATATATATATATATATATTAAAAAAAAATTATTATTATAACAAAACATGAGTTGAACTGTGATTTAAATTAAAGTTTAATACCGGTAGTATAATTTATATAATATTTTTAAATATTTAAAATATTTTGGGTTGGTAATATTTATGTATTTATTTATTTGAAAAAGAAATTAAAACTTTTATATAAACTTTTATTTTATGCATTAAATTGATCAAAATGACATACTATATGGTTTCTAAATCAAATAAATGCTGTTCTTTTGAACACTATTCATCAAAGAATCCTGAAAAATGTAAGGTTTCCGCAAAAATATTAAGCAGTTACAACTACTTTCAACATAGATAATATGTAATGCTGGTAACACTTTACAAAAAGGATTCTTTTTGTTAACATTAACTAACAGTTAAAAAAATACTCATAAAGCATTTATTAGTTGTTGTTAATTTCAACATTTACTAATACATTATTAAAATCAAAAGTTGTATCTGTTAATATTACTTAATGGACCTGAGATAACATTGTATTTGTATTAACTAACATTTAAAAAGATTAATAAATAATGTAACAAATGAACTGCACATTCTTAGTTAATGCATGAACTATGTTTACTAATATAGAACCTTATTGTAAAGTGTTACTAAAATGTTTATGGAGCAGCAAATCAGCACATTAGAATGGCTTCTGAAGGATCATATGACTGTGAAGACTGGAGTAATGGCTGCTGAAAATTCAGCTTTGCCATCACAGGAATATTATTATTGCATACAAATTACATTATAAAATTAGGAAGCAGTTATTTATAATTGCAACATCGATATTTCTCAATATTAATCTTTTCACTATATTTTTTTTATCAAATAAATGCAGCCTTGGTGAGCATTAGAGACTAATTATATATATATATATATATGTGTGTGTGTGTGTGTTTTATTATTATTATTAAACATAATTTTCAACAGAGACAAGTCCAGAGCACCAACAGAGAACATCTGAAATGCACTCAAAGAAAACCGTCCTGATCAAGACCATTGAGACGCGTGATGGGGAGGTGTGATATGCACGCACACACACACACACCCATCCACCCCCACACACACAAAATTTGAGTTCATCTTAGTGTGCTCTTCTTCATTCATTCATATAACCTGAACCTCAATATCCTTTGCAATATTAGGTTAAAGGGATAGTTCACCCAAAAATGACAATTCTGTCATTAATTACTCACCCTCATGTCGTTTCAAACCCGTAAGACCTCCGTTCATCTTCGGAACACAAATTAAGATATTTTTGATGGAATCTGAGAGCTGGGAACATTTCAGTTGTATTGCTGTCTATGCAGGGTCAGACGGCTCTCAGATTCCATCAAAAATATCTTAATTTGTGTTCCGAAGATGAACGGAGGTCTTACGGGTTTGAAACGACATGAGGGTGAGTAATTAATGACAGAATT
>NW_015645076.1:2521073-2535850 GCF_001515625.1 Sinocyclocheilus rhinocerous | reverse complement strand
GCCGTTCATCTTCGGAACACAAATTAAGATATTTTTGATGGAATCTGAGAGCTGGGAACATTTCAGTTGTATTGCTGTCTATGCAGGGTCAGATGGCTCTCAGATTCCATCAAAAATATCTTAATTTGTGTTCCGAAGATGAACGGAGGTCTTACGGGTTTGAAAAGACATGAGGGTGTGTAATTAATGACAGAATTTTCATTTTTGGGTGAACTAACCCTTTAATCTTTGGTGCAGTAAAAAATTGTGGTTAAACTTAAAAATATTTTATTACAGTATTTAAATAAGATAAATCAATAAATAAAATGAAAAAAAAAAAAATGCAGTGATTTCCTCACAAATTGACTGGCGACAGAAAGAGGTGATGAAGTCCGTCTTTGAAATTAAATGTCTACTGCCCCCTACAGGTGCTGAGTGAATCTACACAACACCAGAAGGACATCATGTAAACCTCAGACAAGGAGCTGCAACCAAAGAATCAAACCAAGATGAAAATAAAACCGTTAGGACATTTTTTCATACTCTGTACTTTTCTTTTGTTTTTTCACACATCCTAAATGTGATATGAGCACATCTGCATGAGTGGGAGAAGAGAGCGATCACATTGCGATCACATTCTTTTCAAATATGTAGTTTTAAGCATTTTTAGTCCAGTTATATATGTCAGTTTGGAAGAATGTGAGGTAGATGTAAGGTAAAAGAAGGACAGAAATAGTAAAGGAAGGAAAAAGAGGGGAGTGCAGTAAATTGAGAGAACGGAGGCGGAGAGAAAATTGTAAGGATGATGCCAAGCATAAGAAAAAAATAAATAAACTAAAGATACCGAAGCCAACACATTCCATAATGTTTTCCCTGTGTGTCTGTGTGCGTCTGTTCACCTATACATGAGTATAAATATGCCCAGACAGAAACAGAGAGATGAATGATCACAAGAGACAGTGAATTCACAAAGTTTACCATAATAACCAGACCCATACAAACACATGCTGTTGTACAGTGTCCAAAAAAAAAAAAAAAAAGGTTGATGTCAGATTGTCAAAGGTTTCATTGCATTAAGACTTTTTGTCTTTAAGACTACACTCTGTTATCAGACGGTTAGTTATAAAGAAAACATGACTAGGCATGTAAAACTGAACAAACAAACAACCTAATAAATACCACCATCCATTCACCTGTCGGGACTCGGAATCCCTTGAAAAACAATTAATTAGAAATAAACCAATATCTAATAAATATGAGAGACCATGTTGAAATGGATATACTAAATGCAAATTTTATGTACATAGCATAGAATGTTCTGCTTTGCAGAATTAAAAAAAAAGAAGAGCGAGAGACACCATGGCAGAAACTGCTCATTTCTATTGTCTGTATGAAGATGGGCCTGAAAACGCATTGTGGAAAGGAAAATGGGGGTTTATGCCATGCAGTTTGCCCCAAAGGATTGTGGGGGTCTTTTAAGAAGGATGTTTGCTCCTCAACCATCATGTCCTCCTGGACACCCTATATGTTCACTTGCAAACTAGTTTTATACACAGCAGTAACTGAACGCTCATGGTGACATCCGTTGCGCTCGCGTCCGAGGGGACAAATCTACAGTTTTTGCATCATCGTTCTTTGTCCATGAACTTTATAGATCTTCCCCCAATATTCCAAAACATTCACGCTGTCCCTGAGTATCATCTTCGCTCTTTTCCTACATCTTGTCCTCGTTCAGGCGTTCAGCTCTGCATCCCAGAGTGGACCAGGTGGCTCTGATCAGCAGTAATATGGCTCTTTGCCCTACAGCCTTTCTGAAACAAGGCTAAGGAGTTAGATTCTCCTGAGAGAGTTTCTTAGTGGTGTCTCGAAGGCACCCCTGCTCGACGGTATTTTGTACAGTCCTGGGCCGGAATGCAGGATCTCACAGTACAGACACGGACTGGTGGAATCCACAGACTTTACTACGAGAGGAGGAACGGCTGACTTCAAAATGGCAGTCAGCGTTGTAGTACAAAGACAAGATTCAGCACCAACTGATCAATTTGTCACAAACAGAAATGCAATATCGTGAAACACTGATGAACGGGCAACACGCTAATTCACCACAGACGTTTTTAGAAAATAATTTGACAGAATGGTGCCCAGATTAAATTTTTTTTTGACCACCTCATGATGGTTTTAGTATTAGGTGAACAGAATGCCACGTCTCAGGCACATGCTCAGGTAAAGTGTGTTAGTGTAATTGAGTGTGTTAAAGCAGCTCTTTAATACAACCATGGTCTCGGAATGATGCGTCCAGTATTATAGTTAGAAGTGCTTTCATTGTTCGGTTCTGAATGGTGAGGAGACCCAAGCCTCTGTATGTGCGGGACCCAGGGTCAGGTCAGCACCGGATTTGAGAGTGTGCGTATGTGTTTTTGTCAAGAAGTGAGTGTGGTCAGACCCGAACATGTGGTCCGACCCCAGAAGTGAGAGGGACCCTGGATCCACAGTCATAGTCCATGTCCACACTTGTGTGACCCGCAGCCACCAGTCCACCCACAGGATAAGCACGTCCATCCACCTGTCTGTCCCGAAAACTCTGGATGTAGCTCTGCCAGAGAGAAAAACACATAAATAGAACAAAAACCAAAATATTACTACATTATTAAAAAAGAAGACTAAAGTTACTTTTGTAAGTAAATGTGTGTCTTTCAGATGTTGTCATGTGACAAGTTTTTCCAGCTTTGTAGGACAAAATGTTTCACAAAATTTCATGGTTAAAGGGGTCATATGATGCTGCTAAAAATAACATTATTTTGTGTATTTGGTGTAATGAAATGTGTTTATGCGGTTTAAGGTTCAAAAAACACATTATTTTCCACATACTGTACATTATTGCCCCGCCTTTCTGAAACACGTTGATTTTTACAAAGCTCATCGGTCTGAAAAAGCAAGGTGTGCTGTGATTGGCCAGCAACGGTCCTCCATAAAATGTGCTGCACACATCTTACAGCGAGAATAAAAGTTACTCCTTCTTTCTTTGCGTGAACATTTGGGCGGCGTTATGCAAATCTTCCCAGATAGTGACGTAGGTATGTGGGGGCGTGTTAGAACGAGCCGTTTTAGGTATGTGTGGCTGACTCTTAACTTTTATAAAGAATATCTCTTTGGATTTGAGACTTTAGTCTTTGCAACTTTACAGATCTTCTTTATGCACAAAAGAGAAAGGAAAAATTGAAATTGCATCATATGACCCCTTTAAAGTTAGGGTTGGACTACAGTAATTATGAATTGCTTCATTTCAGAACAACAGAATTCAATGGTAGGTACTGAAGTTCATTTCTGTCACAAATTTTCAATGTTTTCAATTTACAACAATTTTTAACTTTCACACGCAAGTTTAAAATCATGTTAGTTTACATTGCAATGCATAGAATCAGAGTCCTTCCCATTAATTTCAACCCTGCTCTGCAATACATGTGTATAAGTTAGAGCAAGTAGGTATGTGTAGGATGGTGTGTGTGTGTGGACTCACAGGAGAAAGCACGTCTCCATCAAAGCGTCGTATAGGGTTGGGTTTCCTGCGGTAGGCGGGCTCTGGGTGCAGGGCTTTGGCGGCATGCGTGTGGTGTGGGTTCTGCGGCTGCTTCCTCTTTTTCTTCCTGCTGCTCTCCCTCCTCTCCTCCTTCTGACGAATACGCATAAGCTGAACTCGCCGCTGCTGGCGACTGATCATCACTGAGAAAGAGAGAGAGCACATTACATAACAGCAACATACATATTGAACATTATATGTTTTATCTATACAAAAATGAAAACTGTCATCATTCATGTACATTTATGACTTGCACACAAAAAAATAATTTTTGGAGATTGCCCCATGTTTGCTTTTCTAAATAACTAAAGTGAATGGAAACAAACCTAAATTTGAACAGCACGCATATTATATACAGTATTATTCTAATCTGAAGCCATACAATAGTTCATGTGATGAATAGACCGAGTATGTTTACATGCACATCGGCTTTCTAGTTATTGCAATAAATTTGCTCAAGACATGAAAGCGCTGTTCATGTTTACATGCACTACTGTGTTAGCGGTGTTGCCAACCTGCATATATATGTGGATCCACCAGTAAGCAGCTTTTCCCACACTTTTCCTTTACTTTAGTTATCCGTTCTTCTCTACACTCATGCACCCTTTTCAAAAACCTACATATGTGTTTACATGTCCACATAAGCCACATTCTCTGGCACAAACCCAGGTTTCTCTTAATCCCTTAAATGGCAAAAATAAGAAATATTACTACTGTAATAATACTATTTCACTATTTAATGTTATTTAAGAAAAATAACATGCTTCTACTATACTACTAATATATTTTTTTGATACTTCCAAAACACTGTATCATGAGCTGCATGTGTGCATGTGGTGTGATTGTACGAGCACAGTGTAAAGATACACAGTGCCACACTTTGCTCTAAAACCTGCTGCGCATATATTTACTTAATTAAATCGCAGCCTTTACTATTTGATAATTGCACTAAGCCCATAGACTAAGCCACATCACAATTTCAATTTTATTTTGATTAATCATTCAGCCCTAGTACAGACTACTAGTACTTATATGGAACTTTTATTGTCATGTTTGGAGTTTGACAGCATCTGTGCTCATTCACTTTCAAAAGAGCACTTTGCACATTTTATTAAAATTCTCATGTGTTCCATGGAAGAAAGAAAATCGTACAGTTTTGGAATGATGTGAGGGTGAAATAGTGCCAAAATGTAATGTTTGGGTGAACTAATTCTTTAAGAAGTTGGATATTATAAACCATTCAGTGCACATACAACTTTACTGTACTGGAAACAGACAGACAGAGAGAGCCTCTCCATGAGCCGATGCTCTGCTCTGCATGATTGTTTCTGTGATCATTAGTCACATAGGCCTGAGAGCACACCAACAGACAGGAACCATCTGCCGTGCTGCACACATTCATACAACCTTCTCTCCCTCTCCGGTACAGTAAATCCACAAGAACAGTGTGTCATTTAATGCAAATACTCTTTCCGTCCCTGACTCACCCTTCGTGTGGGAGTAGCCCTCTGCTGTCACTCTCCATTGCACCAAAACACCCAACAGGGCGAGAGCAGGCCAGGCTCCCAGGACCACCCACGTAGTCCAGCACACTGGCTCCCGGGGGCCCGGTTTCACCCGCTCGTAAATGTACCTCACCAGCGCGAAGAGCTCCACGAAATAATCTGTAGCCACGACTATTACTGCAGCCCCAAACACGGCTGTGGAGAGGGTGGTGAAGCATCTCTGCCACTGCAGGGTGAGGACGGCGAACAGCATGCCCAGCCCCAACAGGACACCCAGGGGCACCCATACTGACCGCGGGGGGTTGGACGACAGCTCCTCCATTCCTATCAGGGTCCCGATGCCAACCAGCAGGCCCAGGAGTAGCCCCACCATGAAAAGCCCAACGCTGCGTACCAACATGGTCACTAGGCCACACAGGGTGCCGATGCCCAGGCCAATGCCCACGCTGGCCTCAAGGGTCAGCTGCGTGTCCAATACTCGCTCCTTGTAACAGAGCAGGAAGATGATTACAGAACCGAACATGAGCCCCGTGAGGAAGAGTACAGCCTTAAAACAGCGGTAACCTGCAAAAGGGAGAAAGAACAGGAGGTGAGGGACTGAGTGAGTGAAAAAATGTGAGAAAGAGTGAAGGAGGGAGAAGCTTTTCACAGCTCAAGAATAGCACAATAGTGTGATACCACGATTCTGCTCAGTTTATTAGCAGTTCAACACTTTCCAATGTTGTCAGTGAGCAAAAAACTCCAAAACAATATGGAAAATTTACTTTGAGGATGAATTACTCCGGGTTATACCTTTCATGTATAATATTGCCAGCTCTAGACTAGACCATGGTAAAACTTATTTTACAGGGTGATGCACAAACGTGAGGGAAAGCCAAAAACCAAGTTTAGGGGACATAGCATTATTTAATGTATTTATTATTATATATTTTTTCCAAAATATTTTGATGTGATACTCTAACACTCAAAACTACCCAGTAAGGATGCACCCATATTATTTCTGGCTGATACACAGAATAGACAAGCCAATTATTATTTTCATGTTATGGCAGATATAAAAATTATATACAATTATGTCTATACAAAATATTAAATTAAAATTAAATCACTAAAAATAAAATAAATTAATTTTATATGCTACAGGTGAATTTATGCATCACAAAATTACAATGTAGATTATAAAAATGAAGTTTTTTTACAAAAAAAAAATCAATCAGTGGGCAGAAGGCATGTAGTAGAGTGTGTGCAACAAGTTTTGATAAAAATCATGTTATTAAAAAAAAAGAGGCCTTAGAAATTCATACATCAGATATGACACACTATGCTTTTTATAGGATTAACAGTGTTATTAAATTGTTTTTAAACGTTAACTTTAAGCAAACATTAGATGACGGCAAAGGCAATCTAAAATGTAAAAATAGAGGAAATAAGCATGCAAAATGAAATCTTCAACATCGACCAATACTTATAAATGGAAGAAAAAAAAACTAATATCATCTATATATTATACGTATAATATATTATGCATCCCCACTACCCAGTAATTTAGAAATCATCATGATTATTATTATTATGTTACAACTATGGGCATATTAACACACGATCACCCACATTTTCTAATCAATGTCCATTCAATGCTATTGTTTGCATTTCTCATTCATGATAGGGAAGGCTTAAAGGTACAATATCAAAAACATCCATTAAATTCTACATGACAGCTGATGACTAACAAGAAAAGTGGACTTTAGGGGGAAAAAAAACAAATGGTACAAAAGAGTGGAATATGTCCTCTTTAAATCTGTGCCCATCTCATGTAGAGTGCAGTACAGTTATACAAGCCATGACCTTATTTAGAACCTCATGAAATATTTAAAAGTGGGCAAAAAAAAAAAATAAGAACATGGGTTCGACACTGAAATAGACTGAAAAATTTAAAACCCCCCTCATAACCCTGACAAATAATTCTAATAGTGACAGACTGTATGAGATCACATGCCATCTATAGGTTTTTACCTGTAACAATAATAATGTACAAGTAAACATGAAAACTCAACTCACCAAAGAAGCAATAGATTATTCCGAAGAGACAGCACATAGAGCAGACCACTGAGGGGACCACCTCATAACGTCGCCCCGCTCCATTATTACAAGGCTCCAACTGCTCCGGTCCAGCTTCTCTTGAGGGAGGGGCCAGCTTAAAAACTAGGGTCTGCAAGGTGGACGTCATGGTGACCGTAGTGTGCTGGATGGAGTGAACAGGTTGTAGGGAGGGGGTGATTGAGGGAAGGTGGAGGGGCTGGGAAATCAGGGTACACCTCGCGTCCACATAAATCTACCTGTAAGAGAGAGAGAGGAAAATAAATGTGTTTTTATATATATATATGTAATGATTGAACACTGTTTAGGTCTCAATTTAGTCAAATTTTAGACAAATTTAATTGTATAGTGCTTTTCAAAATACACATTGCTTCAAAGCAGTTTTAAAGAAAATCATGATTTTACTGTTACAATATCTTAATATCTTCATGCTTTATAGTCACATTTAGCAAATTAGTGCTGAGTGATGATACAAACAATCAAGTGGTTGAGGTATGCTATATAGTATATATTGTGCTCCACAAATATACTGTATGTATGCGGATAAAAATGGACATAATTATATTCAACTTCGCTACATTCACACTGCAGGAAAATGTGGCCCAAATCTGATTTTTTTTTGCTCATATGCGACTCAGATAATTTAGTTTCATGAGAGTGTGAACAGCACAAAAATGGAATCTAAACTTCTCGATTCTGATTTGGGCCACTTCCATATATGGTACTAAATCTGATTCAGGTCAGTCAGATGTTTTGCTATGCGACCGCAGTCTGAACAGCCAACATGGAATCTCTGTCTCCTCATCTTCGCTCTGCTTATCGCCTACTCACAAATTTGCTGGCTTCTGCTTATAAATGAATGCGTAAACAGTTACTTAAGTGGCTTCTGTGTTTACTTCAGTATGGCAGTGTGCTTCAGGCCATCTTGTTAACGTTCTTTGTGGCTCAGTTCAGGACTGTCATTCGTTCACACTGGAATCTGATATTGGCCACATTTAAAAATGCTAATGTGAATAGCCATACAAAAAAAAATCTGATCTGAGCAATAAATCGGAATTGAGCACTAATGCCTGCAGTGTGAACGTAGCCTTAGATATAATATAGCTACATTTTGTGACAAAATTTAATCAGGTTGTTGAGATTTGCTATATATATCGCTTTACGTGAGTATACTGTATGTATGCGGATAAGATTGGATATAATATGTATCCAATTTGAAATATAGACCTGTGTGATGATACGGTTTACATTTTGCGATGATAGGCCTATAAACAATCACGCAGCCAAGATTACAGTGCACTCTCCAAAAGAACGTTTTTTTCTCTCTTTCAAAAGGTACCCCTTTGTACCTAATGTTGGTACATTAAATGTATATATTAATATCTAAAGTGTACATTTTAATATCTAAAAATTACAAAAATGTACCAACAGAAAGCAGTTAAGATTTGATACAAAGAATATAGAAAATCCAACTAGGCCTATATCTAGCACAGTATTCAAGTTTTACACTTTTTCACTCCACCCGTAATCCATAACAGAGCAGAGGTGAGGCGGTTCTTTTTTTCCTTTTAATTTCCCCCTCTTTCTGTTTACCCTGTCCCCTGAACTTAACTATCATGTGTGAATCTCCTTGGAAAGGATTTTGGGTCATGTAAGGCTACTTTTATGAAACAAATATATCCATGTGACACTACCGATATATAAGGCCATAATTCACTCACAGAAGTTTGCGTTCCATTTATTCTCTGCTTTACTCTTCATTCTTTCTCTTTCTTTATCTCATTAAACTATAGTGCTGTATATCCCTAGCCCATAATTCCCCTGAAGCCAGTCCAAGTTGAACGTGAGAACATTCTTCATTCGCTTACACTCCCTCCCTATTTTCTCCCCTGCTCTGTCATACAAAACACATGCCTTAGTAATTATCTTTAACTTAGGGAAAATCAAAGCTCGGTTTACGTCAACCCCTCACGTGGCAGAGAATCCCTGCCAAACCAAACTCCAATCCGGCACAGAGAGAAAGCAGCCACCATGTTTTCCCTCATTATACATCAATAGATCACCTTATCCAGTCAGATGTCCAACAATAATGACCTTCCACTTTCTTCGCTCTGCTTATCGCCTACTCACAAATTTGCTGGCTTCTGCTTATAAATGAACGCGTAAACAGTTACTTAAGTGGCTTCTGTGTTTACTTCAGTATGGCAGTGTGCTTCAGGCCATCTTGTTAACGTTCTTTGTGGCTCAGTTCAGGACCGTCATTCGTTCACACTGGAATCTGATATTGGCCACATTTAAAAATGCTAATGTGAATAGCCATACAAAAAAAAATCTGATCTGAGCAATAAATCGGAATTGAGCACTAATGCCTGCAGTGTGAACGTAGCCTTAGATATAATATAGCTACATTTTGTGACAAAATTTAATCAGGTTGTTGAGATTTGCTATATATATCGCTTTACGTGAGTATACTGTATGTATGCGGATAAGATTGGATATAATATGTATCCAATTTGAAATATAGACCTGTGTGATGATACGGTTTACATTTTGCGATGATAGGCCTATAAACAATCACGCAGCCAAGATTACAGTGCACTCTCCAAAAAAACGTTTTTTTCTCTCTTTCAAAAGGTACCCCTTTGTACCTAATGTTGGTACATTAAATGTACATATTAATATCTAAAGTGTACATTTTAGTATCTAAAAATTACAAAAATGTACCAACAGAAAGCAGTTAAGATTTGATACAAAGAATATAGAAAATCCAACTAGGCCTATATCTAGCACAGTATTCAAGTTTTACACTTTTTCACTCCACCCGTAATCCATAACAGAGCAGAGGTGAGGCGGTTCTTTTTTTCCTTTTAATTTCCCCCTCTTTCTGTTTACCCTGTCCCCTGAACTTAACTATCATGTGTGAATCTCCTTGGAAAGGATTTTGGGTCATGTAAGGCTACTTTTATGAAACAAATATATCCATGTGACACTACCGATATATAAGGCCATAATTCACTCACAGAAGTTTGCGTTCCATTTATTCTCTGCTTTACTCTTCATTCTTTCTCTTTCTTTATCTCCCCCCACTCACTTCCTCACCCCCACTGCTTGTTCAGTCATGCCCTGCTCTTCTGTTACATAGTTGTGGCTCATTGTGTGCTTAAGGATGTCTTACAACTGTCCTGCGGTCAGGTCTTCTTTCTCTAAATGATCGCAATCTAATCAATGGCCACTTCTCCTCTTGACAGTTGTGTAATTGTTCTGGCACTGTTTACTACAGAACTCAGCCTGGCATCTTCAGTTTGTCTAATTCTTCAACTTACTCTTTCTTTATCCATCTCTCTAATTTATGCAAAACACACTTTGACATTGCAGTGAAAAGTAGAGTCAGAACTGTTGACCAGCAGTGGTGGGAAGTTCTGCAAAGTGGTTCTTTTAAACAGTTCGCTTCAATTAATTGGTTTGTTGCAACCATGATTTATATAAAAAATAGCCATTAAGAACCTAAAATCCTTTGCATTTGCAATAAACAATACTAAAATCCATTTTACATCTCTTAGTTGAAAGGTTTTTACTAGTTTTAATAACCAATCCTTTTATACATTTGGATTAAAAAAAAGTATTAAATCAGATCACAAACATATTTCCAGTATGCTGTACTATTATTTGACCATTAAAGTAACTTTTTACCCCATCAGTCAAATCCTCAGTACATTCAGAATGGTCTGAGTCAGCTCGGTCTTCAGTTTTGTCAATATATATCAGACATGGCTTTCAGTTGTTATTGGTGTCGGACATTTAAAAATCCATATCCCAATAATCCTACTATTGCTTGAACTGATTCAGTTTGATTCTTGAACAAATAATTCAGACTGGTCCTTTGAACTGATGCAACTGCTTCTAAAAAGAATGCCTGAAAGGACAATTCATTCATAATCAGACATCGTTATTGCAGTCAATTGACTACTATAGTTGAATAGTGATAATGAATTATTTATTGACTAAATCAAGTCACTTATATTTAAAAAAAAAAAGCTGTCTCTCTAACTTTGTCTCCTTTAAAGCAACGCCACAATAGCCATAAAAGCTGTGCTGCTTTCTTTTCCATTCTGCAGCGTTATATATAGCTGTACTCATTCTGAATGCAGAAACGCATTGTACGAAACACGTCTAATCTGGTGGGCATGGCCCTAAACAACTTAATTATACTGGGCTTCCTTGAGACAGACTAGTCATTCAGAAAAGTCACTGAGGAGTAGATTATTAAACTATAGTGCTGTATATCCCTAGCCCATAATTCCCCTGAAGCCAGTCCAAGTTGAACGTGAGAACATTCTTCATTCGCTTACACTCCCTCCCTATTTTCTCCCCTGCTCTGTCATACAAAACACATGCCTTAGTAATTATCTTTAACTTAGGGAAAATCAAAGCTCGGTTTACGTCAACCCCTCACGTGGCAGAGAATCCCTGCCAAACCAAACTGCAATCCGGGACAGAGAGAAAGCAGCCACCATGTTTTCCCTCATTATACATCAATAGATCACCTTATCCAGTCAGATGTCCAACAATAATGACCTTCCACTTCCTGTCTGTGACCATAACAATGAAAGGATGCAAACCTTACCAGCTCAGGGCCAGGCAGTATTAACCAATAGAAAGGCAGCCTCCCCCTCCATAGCAACAGACCAGGAGCCAATCAGAGGCATTCTAGCTTGTGGAGCTTTTCTAAGTGTTGCTGTAGCTTCATTATCCTAACCTGAGGAACTCAAATAAACTGACCACCATACCCTCATTCATGCTTACACAGACATACACTACTGCTCTCCTAAATGCTTTAACTCACATCTGAGTACACAAGAAGCTGCTAGTCTAATTAAATCACAGAGTCAAAGTTTGTTATTTAAAGGGGTCATATGATGCTTTTTTAAAGATCATTATTTTGTGTATTTGGTGTAACAGAATATGTTGACATGCTTTAATGTTCTATACTGTATATATAATTTTATATATTTTATTTAAAAATGTGTTCAAAGATTTGATTTTGTAATAATAATTCACAATATAACTGTTTTGACTGTATTTTTGATTAAAAAAATGCATCCTCTGGGAGCATAAGTGACTGAATTTACTCATGTGCAACGCTAAAAACAAACCCCAGTTATCTCAGTCACACTTTATTTTAAGGTCCAATTCTCACTATTAACAAATCATTAACTACAACTTTTGCCTCAATAAACTCCTAATTAGCTGCTTATTAATACTTAGTAAGGTAGTTCTTGAGGTTAGGTATTGGGTAGGATTAGGGACGTAGAATATGGCCATGCAGAATATGTGCTTTATAATTACCAATAAACAGCCAATATGTTAATAATAAGCATGCTAATAAGCAACTAGTTAAAGGGTTAGTTCACCCAAAAATGAAAATTAGTCCATAAATTACTCACCCTCAAGGCATCCTAGGTGTATATGACTTCCAGTCGGAGTTATATTAAAAATTGACTTTGATCTTCCAAGCTGACTTTTGCGCTCACTGTAGCAGCTCCAGGAGGATGACATAAGATGTCGGCGTTGCGCATGCGCCGCTCAGAAATGACGAACGCGGAAGCGCAGGGGAGAGATCAAAACAAAACAACGGTCACGAATTAGAAGTACAAAACGAGGATTTGTAAAGAAGAATGTCAGAGGATTTCGATATAAGCCAAGAGGAGACTGGTTTTCCTTTGCTAAAGTAAGGACACTTTGCTTCCTTTGCTCCTGTTAACAAATGTTGGTTTTCACGAGACTCACTGGCGCATGCGCAACGCCGACATCTTATGTCATCCTCCCGGAGCTGCTTCAGTGTACAACTGTTGGCGCAAACAACATTAAAGTGATTATTACGTTTTGAATATGGATATTATTCTTACAAAAACGTATCGTGGCTGACTGCCATTAAACAGCTTGAAAGATCAAATTCAATTTTTTATATAACTCCAACTGGATTCGTCTGAAAGACGTAAGTCATATACACCTAGGATGCCTTGAGGGTGAGTAATTTATGGGCTAATTTTCATTTTTGGGTGAACTAACCCTTTAATACTGAAAATTGGTCCCTATACTAAAGTGTTACCGTTATCTCCATTCTTTTACTGGTCTGGTGACGGTGAAATGAGTTAAAGGGTTAGTTCACCCAAAAATGAAAATTAGCCTGTGTTTAACTCACCCTCAAGGCATCCTAGGTGTATATGACTTCCAGTCGGAGTTATATTAAAAATTGACTTTGATCTTCCAAGCTGACTTTTGCGCTCACTGTAGCAGCTCCAGGAGGATGACATAAGATGTCGGCGTTGCGCATGCGCCGCTCAGAAATGACGAACGCGGAAGCGCAGGGGAGAGATCAAAACAAAACAACGGTCACTAATTAGAAGTGCCTCACACGGCTCCGGGGGGTGAACAAAGGCCTCCTGTAGTGAATGCATGCGTTTTTGTAAGAAAAATATCCATATTTCAAACGTAATAAACACTTTTCTCTCACTTCCGGTTTCTGTCATACACGGAAGCCGTTCCGGCGGATGACGTAGTACGCCGGCGTTGCGTGATTAGTGACGAATGCGGAGAGAGTACAAAACAAAACACTGGTCACTAATTAGAAGTACAAAACGAGGATTTGTAAAGAAGAATGTCAGAGGACTTTGATATAAACCAAGAGGAGACTGGTTTTTCTTTGCTAAAGTAAGGAAACTTTGCTTCCTTTGCTCCTATAAACAAACTTGCGAGACTAGCATATCTCAGAGGCACGCACGCTGCGCATATGTGCTGCGTCATCCGCCGGAACGCCTTCCGCGTATGACAGATACCGGAAGTGAGAGAAAAGTGTTTATTACGTTTGAAATATGGATATTTTTCTTACAAAAACGCATGGATTCACTACAGGAGGCCTTTATTCACCCCCCGGAGCCGTGTGAGGGACGTTTTATTATGGATGCGTAGTGGTGCAACGGATCACAAAACTCATGGTTCGGATCATATTACAGATTTTGAATCACGGATCGAATCATTTTTCGGATAAGCAAAAAAAAAAAATTATTATTGAAAGCTTACTTTAAGTACTTCTATACCACAGCAAAAACTACTAGCTTAACTAATAAAGTTAGTAATAATACAAGGTGCAGAAATGTAATAATTAAGTGTAAAATAACACAACAGTGTTCACTGCACAAGTTAAATACAGATTAATCTTTGTTAAACCTGTGGTGTTATTTGATTAGCAGACAGAAACAGGTATTTATTGGCTGCTGTCTCTTTAAGACCAAATGCACGGACCTAATACTGACACACATCCGTTTTTTTTCTCAGCTGTTTACGTTCACTTAAGACATAACCAACTGTGTTTACTAGAATACTTGCCAAAACGGGTATTTTAACATCACTTTGTGTGTATGTGAAAGAAGAATCAATTCGGTGTTCACGCGCAGTCTCTCTCTGCATGTGCGTGGCAGCGGCTGAGCGCACAGAAAACAGCACGCGAGTTAAAATTGCTTGAATGTGTAAACTGGCAAGACAAAACATGTGCAAATTATCAACTTTAACTCTATGATGGTTAAACTTAACAGTTAATCCGCGAATCACATGCGTGCCGA
>NW_015645076.1:2510513-2516725 GCF_001515625.1 Sinocyclocheilus rhinocerous | reverse complement strand
CCCCCGGAGCCATGTGAGGCACGTTTTATTATGGATGCGTGCGCTTTATTTGACGACTTGTGGACTGTTCAACTGCAACACCCACTGACTGCAATGATAGAGCTTGGAATACCCAGGACAATTTTTTATATAACTCCGACTGGATTCGTCTGAAAGAAGAAAATCATATACACCTAGGATGCTTCGAGGGTGAGTAAAACACAGGCTAATTTTCATTTTTGGGTGAACTAACACTTTAAACTGCTGTGAATTCTGATACTTTCTGACTCTGTTACTTTACAGAGGTTCCCTGAGGTCACATGGATGACCACATTCAAATAGACAACACCTCTTTATTGGTCATGGTGATATCATGACCTCTGGAGAGTCTTGCCCCGCCTGTTGTTGGCCAGTGAGATGGACACTGTAACCATGGTAACCTAATCTGACACAGCTGTTAGGCTTGTCTGGCTTCAAATTGTTCTATTGTTTCTGTTTGCCTTCCTTTTGCTCAGTTCCTAGCCTCCCACTGTATTTTGTTCTTCCTCCCTTGCTGTTCTTCTGTAAAGCTCATTAATTACTTCCATCTGTGGTCGTTTACCTCAACTTGCACTTCTTTCCATTTAAACTGAGAGGCATGGCGTTCCCCATCTTCATTCCCTGAAGGTGTTTTAGTGGATTCGGACACTTGTGCTTCAGTTTCTCATCTTAATGCACTTCGATTTACCTCACAGTCACACTCTTGTGTTTATCTGTCCTTCAGAGCAACAACATAATCAGATTACTGACAAACACTATATGATTCATCATCCGCTGGTCCAACATTAGCCACCCGGTCCATTCTATCTCAGATAACATGTTCAAACAACCATCCAATTTATCTTTCACCATTTTATGTAAAAGCTGAGCACTCAATGAGATTAAATCTCTTTGTTTTGTTCATTTTCCCTTCCATACCCATATTTCTTCCAGTAAACTGAAATAGTCCAGCCTTCCCCGTCAAAAAAAAAAAGTGTAACATCCAACAGGGAGATGAGTGGCTGTTCTGAATGGAAGTCAATGAGGAGATGCACCATTGTACACTTAATAAACTGCTTTAGTGCAAATATAGCCCAACACTTTACAGATGGAGATGTTGCCACCTCCTACAAGAAATTCTCTGGTTTAACTCCTGTTGTAAGCTGTTCTAACCTTTCAACTTAACACAGAAAAGAAAACATGTTTAAAGAGGACATTGTGAAAAACAGGAATTTTCAGGCTTCTTAGAAATAAAAGACTTTGATATGCTCAGCATATGACAATATTCACAATTCACTCCCTCCCTAGTCTGCAAAGGCCATTTATGAAAACTAAGCTACAAAAATGTGTCATTTAGAATACGTCACGTTATTGACATTAAAACCATGAACACATTTACATACTTCTTCCCACATATCAAATCAACGCCTATTCAGTATTCAGTAACTAGCTCTTTTCTGATGAGTGGCAGTGTGAACTACATTGGCACACAGAGTTTATTAATTTCTTCTTAATTAATTCTTAAAGATATATTAGGGAAAATATTTAAACATATTTAAAGGGTTAGGTCACACAAAAATGCAAATTCTGTCATTATTTACTCACCCTTCTTTATCTGCTGAACACAAAATATGTTGAAAAACGTTGATAACCAAACAGTTGCTGGTCCCCCACTGACTTCCACAGTATTTGTTTCATACTATGAATGTCAATGGGGACCAGCGACATTCTTCAAAACATCGTCTTTTATGTTCCACGCAAGAAAGAAACTCATACAGGTTTGAAACAATTTGAGGATGAGTAAATGATGACAGAAATTTCAGATTTGGATGGACTATCCCTTTAATACTAAAAGTCAGAGAAGGTGTAACGTAATCAGGTAAATCAAAATAACTTTTTAGTTTATAGGTGGACTTGTATGTGGGGGAACAAAGTAGGACTGTCATGATATCAGGTTTTCACTACAGGTTATTGTGGCCAAAAGAATTTGCGATAATATTATTGCGATATATATAGACCTTTTAATTAAATAAACAATGCTATTAGTCAAATTCATCTTTGACTTCTTCACATGTTAATGACGGGTGGCAACTAGCTTTAAGGTGCAATACCGCCACCTATTATGTTGGAGTGTCAACCAGATAAGTTACTATCACTGGATTATAAACGATATTATCATAAGTGTAGAATTAACATCATATAATTATTATTTTTTTTTTTAAATAATAACAGTCAATACTGGAATATGTCCCCATTGAAAACCAAAAGGGCAACTGATTCCAGACTGATTCACGCGTGAATAACTATGCCATCGTCATTTGTTTGTACATGTTTGATGATGTACTGAATGAGTGGCACTATGCGAGTGTCATCTGACTGCAGAAACAGATCCGGCACCAACTGCTACACCCCCTACAAGCTGTCCTGTCTTACCCAGCAGCAGGGCCTTGTCTGTGGGCTACATTCGCTCACGACTCCCTTAGTCACCACACCCAACTCCAAACATCTATGAAGTAACCCACCTACAGCACTGTCAGCATGCGTTGGCTACAGATTATATTGGGACTATGTGTGTGCGTGCTTTAGGCAGTGTCGTGTTTGGAAAGCATTCAGTTCGTGAATAATTTGGCTGATGGGTTGAACAGTGTGTATGTTAATCAGAGGACAGGGTTCTGATGCATCACCCTTCTACAAGATCATAGTTTTCTCTTATTGTATTGCATATCTTATCTAGCCTCTAGGGCTGGGCGGTATATCGAGTTTGTACGAGAAGAAAGTGCATAATCCAGTTCGTTCTAAACATGTGACAAGCTTTATATTAAGGGCTTTAAAAAAAACTCAAGATAGTTTATAGTTTGAGTTTAAAGAGGCTCTGACAGAAAGGCTGCGTGTGCCGCTGACAGAGACGCGCTGTTTAATGTTTGAGATGTACTGTTTTCCTTAATGCATAACTTACATTTGTATATCCTCCATCTGTAAATGTTAGAAAGTCATGGAAATATTTATATTTTGCTGTCAGAAGTGCATGAGCCTTCTGCTTTGCGATTCTCCGCTAAACTAGGGCTGCACGATTATAATTGTCGATTATTCCCTTGAAATTGTAATTGCGATTATTAATTACCATTATCACAATTTACATTGAATGATGTTTATACCATTGTTTGATGCAACTGCATGCCGTATTTTTATATGAAAATAAACAAGCTGAAAACACTCTAACTGAAAAAATTGTAGTTAAATATTTATATTTAATATATATTTAATTTAATATTTAAAAAGTGTATTTATATGATAGCACTAACTGTAAAGTGACTGTAATAAGGTAGCCTAATCAAAACAGCCTAATACAAGTCTGTGCTTTTGCTTTTATTTATTTTCATTTTTAGTTTAGTAAATTTGACTTCTGCTTTAAAAGCATTATTTTTGTTTTTAGATTGCAATGTTATAATGTTAGAATGAAATGTGGTTTTAACCCTTTTTTGCACATCATATAGGCTTACATGGTTACATTAACTTCATTTGTTTTCAGAGCCTTTAATACGTATTGTTTCGTTGGACAACATTGGGTGGTATGTGAAATATATATTAAATATTACAAAAACAAAAATACAGAGATATATACCGTATATCGCAAATCAGCCAAAAAATACAGAGATATTAATTTTTGCCTATATCGCCCAGCCCTATAGCCTCTAGAGTTGTTTGTCTTCTTTGCCAACTTTCTATCCAGTTTTGCTCATGAAATGCATACTTTCTGGACTCGCACTCTCTGTTTTGTTCCATACGGTGTCCTAGCCTTGGTGTGTTGCAGAATGTCTGAAAAGCATCTATCCAGCTTTAAGCTTAAATAATTTCCTCACAAAGATGCCAAAACTACATCTTTTCCTTACACAAAAATACAAGTTTTCTCTGTTTTAATCAATTTAAAAATACATGCAAACACTCTTATATCCGTATTTGCACAGAATTCCACTCCGGAAGAGATCAGTGTGAGTGAATGTGCGTGTGTGTGTGTGTGTGTGTGTGTGTGTGTGAACCTGGAACACTGCCAGCGGAAGAAAGCCGGGTAGAGAATAGAGAGAACAGAATAAAAAAAAGGAGGAAAAAATTTGTGATGAAAGGCAATGAGCAAGACAAGAGAGAGGGAGAAGACCGTGGTGATTTTTTTAGAGTGTAAGAGACTGAGAGGGGAATATAATGTGAAGAATAGAAGAATTGATTAGGAAGAGGGTGAAAGTGTGTGTGGGGAAGAGTAAGTCTCTTGCATAACTCCTTCATAATGGATCAGTCATGCTCCGCTCATTCTGTTCATGTGTCGCCTGCAGTATCTGCTGACGTAGGCTGAAAGGAACCCACAGCCTGGTTGTGCAGAGAACTAGAAAATGGAATCAGATGAAACATTTCACAACTCTTCAGACGGAGTTTAACAAATTTCACCAAAATGCATGAATGTGGACAAGAACTTATTTGAACAACAATTTTCTGAATGACAAGGAAATTAACCTCCTGCTGTAGTTTCAAACAACCAAACTCTGGGCCTCCCAGCACGACAAGGCTCCAATGAGGTCATACTCTTGACACCACATGGCTTAGTCTACAGGAAACACATTGCATCAAAACAACAAAGACAACTTCAAAGCAAAAGCCACAGACGTAAATAGTAAAAAAAAAAAATAATAACTATCTGGACAAAACAAAAAACTAAATAAAACAACAAAAAACTAAACAAAAACAACAACAAGGAAAAACACAAAACAAAACAGAATCCAAAACAAACAAACAAAATAAAACAGTAGACAGGCATATAAATGTCCTTTTAACAGGGTCTATCACTCTAATCACTCATCGAACTACCACTGGTAATGAAAACAATCTGTCATTACAGAAACCTTCTGACTTCTGGATTGAATTCACGTTCCTCTGGCGTCAGAGTTGTAATTGTACCCACAGGGATGGTCACGTGAGGCCAACTATAGTTAAAAAAGAGAGGTCACATCAATGGAAAACGAGAGAGACACACATGCAAAACAATGCTTACTATGGGCTGGAATCGTCTGAAAAAATGCTGATAATATAACAACAAATTTCGCATTTTCTTTATGATGCTGATGCATGGTTTTCAAGGCCCAAAATGTGTCCAGTTTGGTGGCTACTTTATCCTTAAAAGTAACAATGATGGACAATGTGTTAAATTTAATATCTGGTTGTCAAATGAATGTTCAGAGGCAATACTAAAAGGATTAAACCAGATCATTCCAGGTCAACAGGATGAGGTTACGGATTCAACGCACATGACATCTACCTGACATGAAAAAAAAAAGAAACAGGTTTTCCTCAGATTACCACACCAGATTTCACTACAATGCTTGGCTCTGACAGGGAGCTAAACAAAAGCTTTTGTGGCTATTCTACTACAACTCAACACAAATAAGTTATGGCATTGCTCAGACCATTGAATATCACAGCCAGCTAGAGAAGAGTTTTGTAGTAAACAGACTTGATCAGTGATGACAGGCCTTAGATGGGAATGCTACTAGTCTAATAATAAACACAAGGACATCAGATCCCTGGCGATCCCAGAAATTTTCATAGAAAAACGTATTTTTTTTAGGGAGGTCCCGATCCGATCTCAAGGATCAAGCATTTTTAACTGATTGGTATCAGCTCTCCTAAGCACGATCCTTATTTTTTACATCAGCTGTCATGCCAGTGACGTGCAGTAGGTTGCAGTATTTGCCTTCCAATAGATTTGCCAACCGCCATTAAAAGGAAAAGACGACACTCAAATGTGCGTAAAACGCTAAACATATCTCCAGTTTTTTACCTTTAAGAGAGAGAGAGAGAGAGAGAGAGAGAGAGTTTTATAACCCCGCCTATATACATATTACTTTTACTCTCTACACAAACATTGGATTGATTTTAATAACTTTAATGTACTTGAATTGTGCACCAAACACTAGGAATTTACAAGTATCGGATCGGGACTTAGGCCCAGAGAGAGAGAGATGAAAGTTGCGTGTATGCGCGTCTGTGCGTTTCTCTTTTTAGAGCGAGTTTACTTCAAAAACAGCGATTATATCTTCTCGTTGTTGGAAAATATAATGTAGCGATTCAGTATTTAAATTGTTATTAATAAAAGTCGTGGGGCAGCGTTGACAAGTTTCTATTCTCCTGGATGTGTGAGCTGCGCGATCTCCGATATATATATATGTGTG
>NW_015645076.1:2504238-2510495 GCF_001515625.1 Sinocyclocheilus rhinocerous | reverse complement strand
AGAGTGAGTTTACTTAAAAAAACAGCGATTTTATCCTCTCGTTGCTGGAAAATATAATGTAGCGATTCAGTATTTAAACTGTTATTAATAAAAGTCGTGGGGCAGCGTTGACAAGTTTCTTTTCTCCTGGATGTGTGAGCTGCGCGATCTCCGATATAAATATATGTGTGTGTGTGTGTGTCAGTAAGCAGCGCATTAATATAGAACGGTAATTAAAGGCTGTATTGTAGGAGCTGCGAACAACGTATGATGACGTGTGACGGCATAGTAGTGGTGTCTCAATTCTTAGGGGAATATTTTCACCCCTACCCCTTGACACTCTGTTTCAAGGGACAAGGGGAAGGGGTAGGCAGAGGGGTAGGGGAAGGGGTATAAAATAGAATTGGGATTGGGCCTTAGTATCGGCAGATAGTCAACATCCAATGACTCGGATTGGATCGGGGGCACAAAAAACCTGATTGGGACATCCCTAGTATTTTTTAATGTTCTGTTGGCTGAACAATCTACACTAAGATTCTCAACAGAACAACTTTTGAAACTGACTGTACTTACATCCCACAAAGCTTGCTTTCATTTGCATCAAATTAACATTGCCGTCTACCCTTGTCCTTTGTACCCTTGTCCATAGTTATTTCATAAATGACTATTTATAATGAACAGACTAGTTCCAGAAATGTCCCATCCAATAACAAGTAACTGTTTTCATAACAATGCAATGGTGACAATGCAAGTGTGATGCTAGTTCAACAAGTGTGTTTGTGCACGCTGGTATTTAATAAGATTCTGCAGTACATGTGGCTTGTGCTGAGTGGATTATTAGTATTATGACCTCAATGCCCTCCACCCTCTATATACGCGTTTGTCTTTTCTTCAGCGCCAACTCCATAGCACCTCTCAGTCTTTTTTTAGCTCTCTTCTGTTGTGTTCATTCAGAGTTTAAGGAATGCCTCCACCTAACCACCTGTGACTTCGCTGCATACACCATATCACTCCATCATTTTGTTCATTATTACCCTGTAACGCTATTACAGGATCCTCAAACACCCATTTCACTAACACGCAGAAATTAACACAATCTGTTCCGCAACCAGTACAACTGTTACATAACATGGGGATAAACATGATTGGGACTTCTTAATTTAAAGCAATGAGTTAATTTTTCCTTTGTGCTGAAATTGCTTTTTATACTCAAATTTAACTTGAAATCTCTTTTTCCCATCATAAAAAGTTCTGCAAGTCATATATTTGTTAGAGTTGGTGGACATCAAAAGAACTCAAGTCTTTTGGTGATTTGCACATGGATCAAAAGGATCCCCATGTGGCACACACAAGGAGGAAAGACTCTGATGTGATCAACTAGCTAGAGGCCTGCAGGACAATGGATCTGTCTGTTCATCATACATTGCATCCGCGGAAAATACCTTTCTCTGTTTCTGTGTTCATGGAATTTGAGCCAGCGTAAACAGAGCTAAACCACATCAATATCTGCAGCAATATGTGTCAAATTATGGTGGTACAAACAACTACATGAGCATGAGCAATATGTTTTTCGGTTAAATGCATCCAATCATTGAAAAATAATTGTCATGCAAAAATGAAGACTAAAGATGCGCTTACATTAGTGAAGCTTCTGTAAAATTTCACAGCCGCAAAAAGGTCCATTGTCTATTGTCAATAGGCAAATCTACTGGAAAATATGTGTGACCAATTTGAACCCTCTGTGAAATCTGTGTGGGGAAATCTTTCGCCCTCATTGTATGGATTCCTATTGAAATGACTGGATTTTGACTTAAAGGGCCTGATATACGCACTTGATTACTGCATTGATTGAAATGGCACGTGTGAATTGAAGCTACCTCACTTGAGTGTGATCCCTTATCTGATGTCCATATTGACAACCCAAATCAATACGAATTAAACATTTATCAACAACATTAATTATGCTAACACCTGACAGCAGACCAAGGCATAATCAATAATATACCAGGTGCCAATCATAGTAACCTAAGCATAGCAATGATAAGCTCCCACCCATTCAAAAACACTCAAATCTGTTGGTGTCACATGATAGCTCTGCTAAGTGTGACGCAGTCTCAACAGGAACAGTCTCTCCAGACATGATGAATTAACTCTGATTCAATATGTGTGCTGACATTCAGGACAAATAATGGGGACTGCCCTGGGGGCATCATTTGTGCTCTGCCACTACTACTGCTTTACTGTACCACTGCAATCAATGGGTGACATGTGCCAATACCAAATGTTCCCAGGGAACACAGGCTAAAGCAAACAAAGAACCTGAGGAGGACATGGTGATAAAATGATACAAAAAACTAACGAACATGACATCAGAATACTGTTGACATAACATCATGTTCTTTTGGAGATCAAGAGGATATACATGTACAGGACACTGATCAAGATCACTGACTCTTCTTTAGGAAAAGCACTGTTTGTAAATATGATATAAAAAAACCTGGAATGATACTGGCTCTAATTTCACTTTTGGTGAGTCATTACTCAGAAATGTTACCGGAAAATGTGAGAAAAAAAAAGAAAGACCCCCCCCCCATTCTAGAGATCCATATACTGTAAAATAAATTGGTGTAGAAACAAATTTTACTCACAATTACAAACAATTGGCAAGTAGCTATTACATTGAATTAAATGTTAAGTTTTTAAGTAGTTTAAAATGTAAAACATAGGCCTCTTCCAATAATCTTTGTTTTAGTTAACTTAAAACATTATTGAATATAAAAAGATTATAAAAAGAATTGGCTCATAAAATGTCCTTCGTTCCGGAATCGGACTGCACTGCTTGTGCTCTCTTTTTTGAGTTCACTAAAAAGAACTAGCCTAGTTCACAAGTGGATGCGTTCAGGAATCAGACTAGGCTACACTTGTTGTGCTGTATGTTTAGTTATTGTGGTGTTATAGTAACGTTTAATAATAGATCAGAATATATTGTCAAAGTTTTTTTTTGCACTGTCCATAAACGCATGTTCGAGAACCATCGATGGAACTTAAAAGTCATGAAAACTGTCAAATCCCGGAATTCAAGAAATGTTCTGGTTTTTTTTTAAAAAGAGTTTTCGGTTCCTTATGACAACGAAAATGTATGGTGATATCTCCAATCCCACCTTTTATTTTCTTTGGAGCAAGAAAATTATGTTAATATGGTGATATACTAAAATGACATGAATTCCCTATACATCCAACAAATAACAAAAAGCCTTTCCAAGTTCATGAGACTGTTGCACTCAAGTTTGTTTGTGAGTATGTGTATGTGGCAAGTCGTGTCTCGTCTGGCACGTCAGTGCCCAAATGTTGCATGTAAACAAAGTCATGTTCACTTTACCCGCAAATATGAACACACATGCATGGAGATTTCCGTGCGTTATTGCGTGTAAATGAATATAGTAGGCTATATAAACAGAGACGGACTGCGGTAAACCATACCGATGTCATAACATATGCCCTTGTAAATGAACTACAAAATCTCATGCATAAACTCATCTAGACTGTGTGCAGATAAGACATCTCGAGCGAAGTAGGCCACGGCATTATTTTCTTGATATGATCGCGTTCATAACACGCAAAACAAACCGTCCTATGCTACTGATGTACAGCCATTTACAATGACACGCGTGTCTTTTGCATGAAGGACTGTGCCAGTGTGCTTAAACCAACCCCGCGTTTGGCATCACGATCTATTCTGAACAAAGCGTCCAGATATGCGCTCACCCTGATCGCGGTTCAGCATCCTGCTTCTCCCAGATCCCGGTCCAGTGCTTCGGCTTCGCTCGTCCGACAGTCTAATCTCCGGCGAAACAGCCACATTCCAGTCCTATCGATCCAGCCTTGCACACTTGAGCGAAAGCACTTGTCTTTACAAAAAGCTCCGGTGATATTCCCGAGGTTCATTCGACTCCTTGTCGGCTTTTCTTTGGTCGTGGGTGCTGCCAATTAGTCCACGCACCGACTATTGCTTTGCATTTGTGAACAAGTCATCTAAGACTGATAAAGCACAAAAAGGATCTATATTATACCATACTGTGCAGTGACTTCAGTGGGATGACAGTAACTGATCAAAAAGATGCCGAAACACATAAATACTGCTGTTAACTACTCACAGTCTGGGGCGGACCGTATTGGCCCGAGCAGGCGGGGTCAGGGAGAGACAGGGCACGCGAGTGCTACTAGTGGAGGATCGTGAATTTGAATGAACACAGAGGCAAATCCATGGAATTCATTCCGATTAATGGGAGTCTCTACTCCTGGTAGCATCGGGGGGCAAATCTGATAAAAAAACAATCCATCTCATTTATAAGTAAGTTAATCCATGTCTGTAATAAAACGTTCAGACTGTCGTCCTCATTTGCTTCTCTGTAATGAACTGCATGGATTCCTGAGAATAAACAACAACGTAATAGCCTAGTAGCCTACACAAATCGATACCTTTATAAAGAGTAAAACATTTACAGATTATGGAACATTTAATTTAATGTGAATTTAGTGCCTATACTAGCACAAATGCGTGGATTCAAAAATCAAAGCACGCTGCACGTTTATCAAACATGATCATGTAATATGTCACTGGACATAATATGATGTCGTTGTTCTCACCATTAAGTATCTACTCAAACATTCCAGCCCAACAATCCAACAGACGAAGGAAAATATTGACGTGAACAACTTGACAAAGAAAGTACACTGCTGCCCTCTGGTCGATAGAAAGTTTATTACATGTAAGAGGCTCAAAGGAGTTATATTAAAACATGTCCTGTCTCTTCCAAGCTTTATAATGGCAGTGAATGGCTGTTGGGATTCAATAGTCCAAAAAAGTCCAATAAAGTGCATCCATCCATCATAAAAAGTATCCATCCATCATCCATCCATCTATCATGCATCCATCCAGCATAAAAAGTAAAGGGGGGGGGTTGTGATAATATGCTAGTCTCGTAAGAACACAGTTTTGTTTACAGGAGCAAAGGTAATATTAAAATCCTCTGACATTTTTTTTATTTTTTATAAATCCTCGTTTTGTACTTCTAATTCGTGACTGGTGTTTTGTTTTGCTCTCTCCTCTGTGCTTACGCTATGCCTACATCCTACATCATCCGCTGAAACGCCACTCTCTGGTGTGTACACGTGTACAACAGTTAGCGGAAGCTAGAGATTACAGTTTATAAAGTTTTAAATATGGATATTTTTCTTATGCATCAATTCGCTTCAGGAGTCCTTTATTAACCCCCCGGAGCAGTGTGGAGCACTTTTTATGATGGATGGATGCACTTTTTTGGGCTTCAAAATCTCAACCACCATTCACTGCCATTATAAAGCTTGGAAGAGCCAGGACATTTTTTTAAATAACTCCGATTGCATTTGTCTGATAGAAGAAAGTCATTTACACCTAGGATGGCTTGAGGGTGCAAAGTATACAAAGCATAAATCATGGTATAATTTTCATTTTTGTGTGAACAATCCCTTCAAAGGATTAAATCACTCAAATTATGGAACACAAACAGAGATGTCACGGTCAGTGGCTGCCTCCATTCACTTTCATTGTATGGAAAAAAGAAAGTGATGTGACTAAAGGCCCGGGTATACTTCACATTCCACGTTCCGTTACGTCTCGCGCACAGCTTTCAAAGAATACTCAACCGCGGATGAGCACGGATGGACGAGCTCGACACATGTGCAGTACCACTTACTCGAGGCTGCATCCAAAAACTCAGGCAGCTGACTTGCTGCCTCGCTGCCATATGAGGCAATGACTTTGCAGGCAGCGTTTTTGCACGAAGGCACCTCATGAAACTAATTCCAGACAGCAGGGCCGGACTGGGGCGCAATTTCAGGCCGGGCAATCTCACACTCATCCAGGCCACACAGAAAAAAGGGGGCCAAAATTGTACCTTTTGGGGTACAACAGCTTGACACCGTAGCAGTACACCGTACATATTAGTACCTCAAGAGTAGTAATTCGTACCCTTAAGATACTAATTTGTAGGCCTACGTATTAGGGGTAAAAAAGGAACAAAAATGTCCTTTTAAGGGTCCTGTTCCAGTGACAAGCTGTTGTACCCCAAAAGGTGCAATTTTGGCCCCTTATTTCCTGTATATAGCATATACATCCTCAACAATTTCTGAAACCAGACAACCGTATTATTTGTATGGCCATCACATAAAAAGGTAAAATCCCTTAGTCTGGAGCCGTGGAAAATAATTAAAGGTTCTCTCTTGCACTGCACCTTCAC
>NW_015645076.1:2503386-2503789 GCF_001515625.1 Sinocyclocheilus rhinocerous | reverse complement strand
TAAGATACGAATTTGTAGTCCTAGTTATGAGGGGAAAAAAAGGAACAAAAATGTCCTTTTAAGGGTCCTGTTCCAGTGACAAGCTGTTGTACCCCAAAAGGTGCAATTTTGGCCCCTTATTTCCTGTATATAGCATATACATCCTCAACAATTTCTGAAACCAGACAACCGTATTATTTGTATGGCCATCACATAAAAAGGTAAAATCCCTTAGTCTGGAGCCGTGGAAAATAATTAAAGGTTCTCTCTTGCACTGCACCTTCACCCCCGCCCCCCCGAACACCCCGTATTTATCTTAAAATGACTTAAATACCCTAGATTTAATAAACCTATATTTCATAAAAATGTAAACTACTGGTCAAAAGTTTTTGAACAGTATGATTTTTTATGCTTTTTTTAAAAA
>NW_015645076.1:2502052-2502137 GCF_001515625.1 Sinocyclocheilus rhinocerous | reverse complement strand
CCGTGTTGTTTATTTTGTTTATTTAGATTTGAGTGAACTAACATTCAGCCAATCACAAGGCGAATCATCTCTTGGTCATGAGCTT
>NW_015645076.1:2500552-2501862 GCF_001515625.1 Sinocyclocheilus rhinocerous | reverse complement strand
AACCCGTTAAGAACGAGGCATGTGACCTCGCGCTGGATCCAGTGTGTGTTATATCCTCTCCTACTTGTAAGTCGCTTTGGATAAAAGCGTCTGCTGAATGAGTAAATGTAAATATGGACAGCATAACTGATTATTGGGTTCTTTTGTCGCGCCGCGCCACTCGCGTCCGGAGTGGAATTATCCTTTCCCAGTAAAGCAAAGTTGTTTTGCGCCGAATACTTATGATATCTCATCATACTTTATCATATTTTAGTAGGCTACTTTAATTCATTACAGCTATGTTCTTAACTTTAACTGGTCTGTCACTGACAGAGAGAGAGGGGAGGACAGTTGCTCGACCTCTCCAGAATCTATACAGGTGAGAACTTGAAAGAAGAGAATTATTTTAAGGCAGTGTTTTTTTTTAACTGGGACTACTTGCCAATGTTTTAAGGAATTAAATATTAATATATATTTTTATTTTATGTTCAAATTGTTAAATAAAATTTGTTTTATAGGTAAAGGCAGTGTGTTCCAATAGTTTTTAAAGACACTTTTTGTGTCCAACTGTTAAGAATTAGGATAAAATTTATAGTTTAAGTGTAGTGTAACTGAAATATTGTGCATAAAATATCTTTAACGATACTGCCTTGAAAAATATTGGTATCGTATCGAAAACAAAATAAGGGGTATCGCCCAATGCTGCCTCCAAAGGCAGCATTTTAGAGTTTTCGGACACAGCTAGACATTCACCTCGCGCATGCGCTTCACAAAAAATAGGTCCCTGTAAGCTGTCTTGCTTCCTGTAAGCTACCATGGCATGTTCCCAAAATTGCCATTAGGGTGCTCTAACACACGCCAATTAGTATTCTATATAGAATTTATTATGTGAACATGAATGTACTTTGTACATTATGTACATAATTTGTTTGGCCGTTGAGGGTCACATCACCTGACAGCTGTCCCCCCCCCACTTTTAAAATGGCTGCTACGCACCTGTCAAGAATTCATATCCCGAAAATTGAATTGTTGATATCAAGAATTAACATTGTTACTAGTGGAAATGTAATTGCTGATATCAAAAATAGCAATTGTTACTAGTAGAAATCTAATTCCTGATATCAAGAATTAACATTTTAACTAGTAAAAATTGAATTGTTGATATCAAGAATCAGGGGCATAGCAGCCGCGGGGGACGGGGGGGACGTGTCCCCCGCACTTTTAGTAAAAGGTTATTCTGTCCCCCCCCACTTTGTTTTTACCCACCGTCGATATTTCGATATGTCCGCCGTGTTCTCTGATTTGTTTATTTAGATTTGAGTGAACTAACA
>NW_015645076.1:2478685-2500463 GCF_001515625.1 Sinocyclocheilus rhinocerous | reverse complement strand
TCTTTGGGCGGTTTGGGGGTAAAATGCACCCCAGAAAAAAGCAGATGATTACGTCCTTTTTCAAACACTGTAAGTATGTGTTATGTCACGATGACACAAATCACGCGATCGAATTGCTACGTTATGATTTGATCTAACTGGGCATCTACACCGGATGCGAGTGATGCAACAAAAGAACCCGTTAAGAACGAGGCATGTGACCTCGCGCTGGATCCAACCCCACTTTTAAAATGGCTGCTACGCACCTGTCAAGAATTCATATCCCGTGAAGGAATAAAAGTCAAAACGGCTTGCCATAGTGGCTGTCCGCCCTCTTGATGACGAAAATGACGTAATGCGGACGGTGCGCGGACGCGGACGGCTGAAGTATACTTTGGCCTTGAGGCTATGGTTTGAAACAGACCTCGAGGTGTGTAAATTGTCACAGAATTTTCATTTTTAGGGGGAAATATCACTTTAACAGTTGCAACAAGGAATTTTCTCAAGCAACAAAAGGTTTACCAGTAAATACATCTATAGCAATAGCTTGTTCTTAACTAATTTAATTAATATAATATTAATAATATAAGTGTACCAAAGCAAGATTAGTAATGATATTAGAAAAATAGGCTGTTATATATTGTGGAGCTAATGTGCCTTGGGAAGATGCAGCTGAGGAAGCATACGAATGCAAGAAGATCAAGTTCATAGACACTGCTGAGGAAGCAAGACCAAAGGGTTGGGAAACAGATATCTTCCCAGTCGAAATAGGTGGCAGAGGGCTCGTAGTTCGTGTCTACCTGTAGGCCACTGAAACAAATGTGAGTCTGAGGAAAAAATCCACGGCAGGCTATCAGATGCCTTACCGAAACTGCACAGAGAAGTAGCAACTATAGTTGAAAAGTAAAATATTTAAAATGTAATTTTATTTAATAAAATAGTTTGAAAGCTTTCATTTTGTGTGTCATATGGACACACAGAAATACACGACTTTTCCATCATTCAACACATGATGGCGCCATATTCCTGCTGCAAGCACCGAGCAGAAACAATCATTGAAGCGTGAAGATAAATGTTGGTTCTGGATGGTACACATCTCATTTCATCTTCGAAAAAAAGTTACATAGCCTATTTAATCTGAGGCAAACTTCATTTGTTTATGTGATAGGCTATATGCAGGCTAACTGACTATAATTCATATTTGTAATATCAATACTCAGAAGTGAAACAGATTTTTGATACAAGACTGCTGCTATTCAGTTTTCTCTGCACATCGCTATATAAAGTAGTAGGCTAGTGGGCGTCCATTGGGTTAATATTTTTTAGCGCCTGATCTGAATCGGGAAAAAAGGGACATTTGCAAGTGTCATGTAAATTTTGTGCAAATTAAACCCGCCCTGCGTGAAACAGCAAGTCCTTCCTTGTCATCTTATTTGTAACGATTCAGTGACTGAAGGGTTCAAAAACGTTTAACGCATACGACCACGGATGATCCGCATAAAATATCGGTATATATCAGATCTTAGATCGCAGAAGTAGCTAAAAAGTAATTTGCATCTAAAGCCTTGGAGGCCCAAACCACACTTCAGCAGGACCATCTCACTCCGCCCCTCGGTCAACATTAGACCTGCTCTAAAGTGAGACAGGTGCATGGAGAGATCAGCACCTTTACAGCTGCTGGAAAAGGAGAGGGGGGCATGATTTTTGTCGACTATAAAAACCCCGTCACTGGCCAGGCTGATTCATAGGACCTGCAGGTACGGAAACGAGCATGTCGACTGAGGCCTTCCATCAGAGCAACCTGGATGTGATACTACAGAGGTGATCAAGACAGGTAAAACAAAAATAAGCTTTAATGCTATCCAAAGTGTTTTTTTTTTCTCTCTCTCGGTCCATACATAGACTGATTGGGGGGAAATGCTTTTTGTTTGTTTGTTTGTTGGGGGGAAATGCTTTTTGTTTGTTTGTTTGTTTGTTTGTTTGTTTTGTTACTAAACGAATGATGTTTGTATTTTGCAGAATATATTTTGCTTATTAATTTGAAAGCAGAATTCGCTATATACACACTACAATATTAACATGTATTATTATATTTTTCCTGTTATTTTCCTGTTGCATACTGTGAATAATTCATTGCACTTTTTTAAACCAGTTTGAAACTCTAAAAACTATTAAACTTTTGGAACTTTTCAACTTTTTTAGAAATCGTGTCAGGAAATCTAAATGGATGGAAACAAAAGTTATTGTAACCATATGTGAGTGTATTAAAAATAAAATAAATGCACCGTAAAACTAGAATATCCTTTTAAATTTTTCTTTACTGTTTTACTTCTTTGCAGGTAATGGGCAGGGAACACACCTGAAAACTAATATGAATGAAAAGCTTCGGATTCAAATTTGACTGTATTTTATACAGTAATTTTGTAGTTTATCAGAGTGCACCTCCAGAACTTCGATGGATAAAACTGCACTTGCTTTACGTTGAGCCACACGCACAATACATATGGATTCAGTTTTGTTCGTTCGGCTCGCGTTAAGCAAGTGCAGAACTTCTTCGGTGCCAAACGTCTGTGACATACTTAGATTAGAAGCAAGAGTAACTGCTATGTTCTTTTGTTTGGAATTGTTTTTTTAAATGGAAAATTAGAGCCCAAATCACATAAATGCGATGTGAGAGATTCGCAGACAAATAAATGAGCCACAACTGATAATTTGTCTTCTGTAATGGTCATGATTTACAATGTCACCTGTTATCCAACATCATGTTTGTTGAGTTATCCACTTCCTCTCTTCTGTGCTGGTTTTAAATGAGGGCAAAGTTCTCACATATGCTGCAGTGATATAATGGCAAAATAAAGTTATTTTTTTCTTAACTACTCAGTGTTTGTATGTTGAGTTATCACACGTATGCTAGCCTGGCAAATGTGGAAGCATATGGTTACTATGGAAATCTAGAAGTCAATGGAGATTTTGATGTGCAGAAGGGGTAATGGGTAATCGGCACTAATAGGTAACAGGTAAAACATTAACTAGAGGAGCCTGGACTCTCTCTTCCCTCTCCATCAGCCTAACCATCTGCTCCTGGGTGTTTCACACCGAGCCACCCTGGAGTCCATATCTCTCAAGTCAAATTCATTCAAATAAATTACCATTACTGCCCCAACTCTTCTGGATAACACGCACATAAAGCCATTCAATATCTGTGGCTGTTACTAGGTTGGCAGTGCACCTTCATAGCACATCTCTGCTGTATTTACTATACATATGCGTTATATTAATTATTGAGTTAAGCACATTGTCTTTCCCATCTGTTGTTTCTATTAAGCCCTACAAAAAACTCACAGACTACAAGCATAGTAATAAGACAAAAGGAGTTTAGCTGAAAGCAAAACATTTTTGTTTATAGCAGATGTGAAATCAGAGGGCTGTTATTAGATCAGAATTTCATGTTCTGCTCTGATTATTCTGAAAGTTACTGCAACTAAAGAGGCTCTGGGGGCCATGTGTTTCAGCCAAAGACTATTACAATACCACTAATGAAATATGCAAGTGCCTTTAGGCTGCCTCACAGCCTGTGATTGGTCATACAAGTATCTTCAATATCACCAATTAAACTGAGAAATATTGAGGTCAACATTCAATATGCCCAAAGCAATTAGAAGGAGTCTTTTTGTTTGAACTGTTTACTGACAGCTCTGGCAAACAAACATAAACACACCTGCATAGAACACATGGACGTTTAAGCCACATTTTAAAATGCATGAATTAAAATGCATGAATATCATTGCACTTTAATATTGTGTGTGTGTGTGTGTGTGCATTGTTCTTTTTTTTTTTTCTTAAGTCTTTTATCCCAGGTATTTATTTGATCAGAAATACATTGAGAAATATTGTTATAATTTATTGTGAATTATTTCACAATAACTTATTCCTGTGATGGTGAATCCACAGCCATTATTACAGTCTTCAGTGTCACATGATCCTTCAGAAATCATTTTAATATGCTGTGTTCAAGAAACATTTCTTATTCATCAGCGGTGAAAATGATTGCGCTGCCTAATATTTAATGTAAACTGTGATACCCCCCCCCCCCCCTAGGATTCTTTCATGAATATAAAGTTCAAAACAGCATTTCAAAATTCAAAACAGCAATCTTTTGTAACAATTTTTTTTTTTTTTTCAAAATAGTACATTTTATATATGAATAAACTGTGACTAACAAACATGCATGTGACAGAAACACACACAACGGCAAACAAACACAGAAAACACACTAACTACACACACACACTCAAACAAAGACCCAGAGTGAGTCACAGCATATTTTTTGGTGATGCAGATGTCTGAGTTTGAGCTGTCAGGGCCTGTTTTTCACACACAGAGCAGGATTAGTTTCCATGGTGCCAGTGAACATGTGGCAGGTGGTTTTGGCCCTCAGCTTTGTCCTACAAGCAGAAAAAGGCACCAGTTTTGCCACTGTCTATGAGGAAATCCCAAAATGACAGCAATAAAACAGAGACTACATTTTAGAGAAGGAAGCACAGAGACTACATTTTGAAGAAGGAAGCATCTGTTATAAATCCATACTGGAAAAAAAACTGGAAAAACTTTTAATTTTGTTTAAATGTTATTTTTAATATATAAACGTTAAATGTATTTCTAAACTAACATTTTATTTATATATATATATTTATACAATTTTCTGTTACATTTTTTACTTCCAGTAAACATATCCATACTGCAACTTCTTTGTCTGTTGCATTTACATAAATGATAGAATCTTTAAAATGAATGCAAATTAGAAATTTGGCAGTGAAATTGGTGTAACTGTTGTGCTGCATGTCTGTATGGTGGATATTATACTCAAGGTGTGTGTAAACTTCACCAAATATAGTTCCAAGGACAGGTGACTGGTTAACAGCCCTGGAGACGTGCGTCATCTAGAAAACTCTTGTTTTTCAGAGCCTACCTGACAACATGAGGATGCTAATGCCATCTCATAGAGACACAGAAAGAACAGGGGACGAGGAGTGTTACCATGGAACAGATGGATTTATGAAAGAGACACACACACACACACACACACACACACACACACAAACAAACAACGCTTGCCTACTAACTTACCCTGTCGTTCACACGGAATGAGATACACACTAATAAACATTCATCACACACACAGGTACAGGGTGTAGCACGCAGACTGCAGGACTGGGGGCAGATGTGTAAACACTACCTGTTTGTTCTGTGTAATGGCTGAATGACTTGGGAAGTGAGAAGCAGGTGATGGTCCTGGAACACCGAGCTCCATATAGTACATTCCGACTACATGTGTCTCGGGTTAAAACAGCTGTAATTAGAGAGTGTTTATGTATACTATTGATTATTTCAGAAAATTTGTCATGCTTTTGAAAGAAGCCACTTATATGCTCACCAATGCTGCATTTATTTCATAAAAATCCTGTAAAATACCGTGAATACTACAATTTAAAGTAACTATTTTCTATTTGAATATATTTTATGTAATGTATTACTGTGATGGTTTCCACAATAATATTAAGCAGCACCAACTTATCAAGGAATGTTTCTTGAGCACCAGCTTATCGTATTAGAATGATTTCTGAAGGATCGAGTGACACTGAAGACTGGAATAATGGCTGCTGAAAGTTCAGCTTTGCCATGAGAGGAATAAATTCGATTTTTAAATATAATGAAATAGAAAACAGTTATTTTAAATAGCAATATTATTTCACAACATTACTGACAATTCTTTCAAAAACAGTTTCGAAATTCTTCATTATTCCAACTTTTGACTGGTAGTGTACATGCTATGCTAAAACTAATTTTGGAAAATTGTGAGTACTAACTATCTTGTCTTTATCTGGATCATAAAGACCTGGCTGACTCACTTAGCTACTTTGAATGGTTATCTGTGTGTGTGAGAGAGTAGGCTGGCCTGTGATGTAAATGGACTAATTTTACTGTGAAATGAATACTGTAGTGATGCAAGGAAAAATGTGATTAACCTGCAGCCTTGACTAAGCTTGCCAACTCCTTTGTCTCACACCCAAAGAAGCATAGAAACACTTCTCACTTTTTTCTATAAGTATGTAATCCATGAGCAAACATCAGTTTCACATTTTAATCATCACAATGTATTACAAATCAGTATAAATACATGCATGCAATTCTAAAAGCAAATGTAGGCCTATACACTGCCTCATTTTGCACAATGTTTGTTGGTCCAATATAAAAGCATGGTCTTTTTGGGAACCAATTACAGTAGTAGTTTTTTTTGGGGGGGGGGACTTCATTAGAGGCATTATTGCTTATGGTACTGTGGGACAGCCACAATTTATAGAAATAATTTTCACAAAATAAATTATTGAAAAGTGTTTTTTCCTCTTTATATATTTTCATATTTTGAACATGTAGTAATAATAATGGATTTTCATAAGATTGAACGTCTAGGTCTGGGACAAAGGTAAAACAAAATCTATACACATTTGAAAAGTGGCAAAAGCAAATGATATAGGCATTATAAAAGCTTCCAAGACAGTTTTAATGTGATTAATAAGTAATATAAATCAGCCTCTGGGACATAAAAGTTAAAGAAACACTCATATAGCAGATGTATAAACAATAGCAGCATACAAATTGTGCAAACAATATTAAACATTTAATGCATGTTTTCTCAGTTTACAATTTTGGTGCTCTCTCAGAACAGTTCCCAGAATCTCTTTTTTTAAAGCACTTAAAACTTGTTTTTAAGAAGTTCATATTCAGTATGCTAGAACGTGCTTGAAGAAAAATGAAACACATGAATATTTGTAGTCTATCTGTAGGTGGTACAATGATTGTACCCCCACAAAAGATGAGGGTCATTGAACAACAATACCTTTTGTCTGGGTTCTCATAATAGTGCATCATGTTCCTGAATCTCTGAAAGGATACCACATCATGGATAGATGGTCCACTGTAATAAACAACAGGATTAATACACGATTACACTTGATGTGACACTAAGAGTTGTTGAAAATACCTTTTAGCTGAGATTGACGACTGATTGGTTGATATCTTTACCTGCAAATTATTGTTATTTTTCTCCTAAGCATGTGCAACAGGAACTGACAAGAAGCGAAATGGAAGCAATAATTGGCAAGCTTTCTTTTCAAACTGCAAAATCAGTGATTTGAATAATTTTCTGACACTGTTTTACCATTTCTTCAGTGGACCCCATGAATCTCCAGTCACTGGACATTGCAAGGGCATTCAGAGTGTGTATATGTGTCTGTGTTAAATTGTATGGCTGGGCATTGTTTTTTGATGAGTCAGAAAATTGAAGCCCCCGTTAGACAATAACAGGACTTAAGCTCTCTTTTGACACATGTTGCTGAGCTGGCAGTCCCTCTGCACATTCTGCAGTAACTGCAGTGACAGCAGCTATATAAACACCCTGTATTGGACCGACCCCCAATGTTAATTACGCCAAATCTCTCCCACAAACTGCATGTGAGTATGGGTCGCCGTCATGCTGCCAAAATCAACATCATAAACTTCATGAAAGCGGATTTAACTGTGAAAATGGATAAACTGATGCACAATCATCATGGATTATCATGAATGATGGGAGATAGAGGCCTTTGTGAATCTTTCCATGGACTGAAAAGTCCCCCATTTCTGGTGGTTACTAAATGAATTTTCAAAGCAATGTTGGAACTGAGACGTTTCAGCCATCGCTGGATTCATGGGGCCCCTATTATCTTTGATGGCAAACTTAAACTATTGATATTCTCTGGTTGTTTCGGTGCAAGTGTGTGTCAGTTTGAGAATAGATAGGTACCTTTTCTCTTGTTGTAGCTACACTGAAAGGGCCTAGTACAAAATGTGTGCACTCTTAAGTGACCTAAAACAAGGTCCCTCTTGCATTATCAGTAATCTTGCTTTTGATACCTTGACACTAAAAGTAAAGCACTGAGGTCATAGGTTAGGCCTGAATGTTGAATAGTAATGTTCATATATTATCTGTCAGGTGAGGGCAGGTGTTGTTGTATTATTAACCTTATCTCTTAATGTTGCCAGTAGCTGGAGAGAGCAGACAGGCGGCTATCATGAATCAGCGAGAGCAGATGGAGCAGCGGGGGCAGTGGAGGATCACAGTGTGGGAAGAGGAAAACTTCCAGGGCAAGCGCTGTGAGTTCATGCTGGAGTGCCCGAACATTCTGGACAGGGATTTCCAAAAGATCTGTTCTATCAAAGTGGACAACTGCCCGTAAGTGTGTGTGTGAGCTCATTATTTGCTTTTATCAGTGTCTCACATGCATGTAAATCATCAAAAATCTATATCAAAAAGCTCAAATGCTATCTCTCTCTCTCTCTCTCTCTCTCTCTCTCTATATATATATATGTGTGCAAATATGTTTTGTGCGAGATAATATGAATATTGATCCTATTTTCTGCAGCTGGGTGGGTTATGAGTACCCAGAGTATCAGGGTCAGCAGTTCATCCTGGAGAAGGGAGATTATCCCTGCTATCAGGCCTGGAGCGGAAACAGCAGCTACCGCACTGAGCACCTGCTTTCCTTCAGACCCATCAAGTGTGCTGTGAGTTTTGCATTTAATGCATCTAAGTGTCTAATTTACTTACATTTAATTTTTTATAATAAATCTAATTTGTTTGTGAAATATCACAAAATTAAAATTGTGATAATGCTGATAATGGCAATGTATGATAAAGACATAACAGGTCTACAATCTACCTGTTCCAATGAAATGTGCTTCAAATCATTAAAATGGCATCTTGCATCTGAAATATACTCCCAAAATATACTTTTTGGTCCTAATTTTTGTCCTCTTTCATCACCAGAATCACAGTGACAGTAAAATTACCCTTTATGAGTGTGAGGACATGATGGGACGCAAGTTCGAGATGTGCGATGACTACCCCTCTCTTCAAGCCATGGGCTGGTGCAGTAAGGAGGTTCCTTCTATCAAAGTCAACTCTGGAGCGTAAGTCATGCTCCATTTGCTTCAGTAGGCCTATAAGTTATATTTGTATTACATCTCTCTGCACACAGATTTATCTCAATAATAATATGTTCTTCTTCATCTCACCATTGCACCTACGGCAGTTGGGTGGGCTACCAGTTTCCAGGTTACCGTGGATACCAGTATATCTATGAGAGAGACAGACGTCAAGGAGAATACAAGAAATATAATGACTTCGGCACCCAGGCCCACAGCAATCAGATCCAATCAATCCGCAGAATTCAGCACTAAGTCCGCCCCCAGTCTTCTCCTATTGGCTACTGTGTATCAAGCGATAGCATGTTATTACATGAGACAAAGTAGGCAATAAACGCTTTTTCAAACTCCAGAAAAAAGTGTGCTTGTAGCCATTCCTTTGATTTATCCAATCCGTGCCCAGAAAATTTAACGTTAGATCGTTAAAAACTGGAGTGTTATTATTTTATAACAAATTGAAAACAGCTTATAATGCTATCCAGGCCTTTGTACTTACAGGATAAAGATTTACTATATTATTTACAGAGCTTTTCAATTCAGATTAGACATCTTTAGATTAGGTTTTTATTTTTATTTAATTAATTAATTTTTTCTTAATGTCAGACATAGAATGTATATTGTTCTTGTCGGATTGTATTTTATTTTCAATAAACAAAAGCACGAGATGATGGCTATTAGTGTTTCTACTGTGTGCAATGTTGCCAGATCTATAGTGTTTTGCTGCTCAAAACGTTTATTTATTATGATGATTCAGCATTGGTTATTTGAATACTACATAAAATATTGTTTAAATCTCTATATTTGATCAGATTTGATCACATATTATAAGTAAATCATCGAGAGCTGTCCGCGGTGCTGACATCTTCTAGCTGCATAATAGAGCGCAAGACTAACAAATCATTAATAATATTTGGGATCTATGTACTGGCAAGGTGTTTTTTCATTCATTTCTAAACTTCACAGAAGTTTCCATTCGATTTTCATCGAATTATGTTAAATAAGAAAAGTAAGAAGAATTAAAGAGAATATGAAAATGTAGTCAGCACGCATGACTGAAGCGCAGCTACAGCGGCGTTAAAACAGCACAACACAACACAATCTAGGTCTAGCAAATGTAGTATTTTGATTAGCGAGGCGCATTCAAATATCATTAGATAGCAGGCTGGCAGCACACGAGATGATCATTAAGCGCCCTCTGCCGGTTGACTTTCATGTTTACAATAGGCACAAACAGTTTAGCCATAATTTTAAAACTTTCTAAAAATGTGTATTTTGTTGAGAAGTGCTTTAAAAAGATAACAAATATATAAGAACAAAAATGAATAATCAATATCATTAACGTTTCTATTTGCTTTTTTGTTTTGTTTAAAAGGCCTTAAAAAATTGATACAGAATTTTTTATACAAAAGATACAGTATCTAGGCAGACAAAAGAATATATAGTTAGGTCTATTTCGTAAGCCGTATTACGAACATGTATGTTTGAATAAAAAAGGTCTTATAATATTAAAATAAAAATGTCTAGCAATGCAAAAGAGTTATGATCATGAAGTCAGGTTATTATTAACGTTTTGCATTTCTATTTCAATACACACACAAGCACACACACACACACACACACACACACACATGTTGGTATGGGTGGTTTACGGGGACTCTCAATAGGCGTAATGGTTTTTATACTGTACAAACTGTATTTTCCAACCACACCAACCCTACACCTAAACCTACCCCTCACAGGAAACTGTGTGCAGTTTTAGATTTTCAACAAACAAAAAAAAAACACCATTTAGGATGTTGTTAAGCCTTTTGAATTACAGGTAGTGTCCTCATAAACCACCTTCATATTTGTAATACCTGTGCCATACCCATGTCATTATACAAATTTGTCTGTGTGCTCATAAACCACCCAAACCAGTGCACGCACACACACACACACACACGCACACACACACACACACATCTGAGCTTATATATATATGAATATATATATATATATATGATTTAGAAAATTAGGACAAACTAATACACTTTATATTAAATTAAAGCAAAACGCAAATCTCCCATGTTGCCACATGATGGCGCCCTGGCTCTTTGCATTTGAAACGTTCTGACATTCTCACCCATTTACGTTGTCGGAAAGATGAAAATACATTTTCTTAAGTTTAATTCATCACTTGCCATGCAATTCCTATCGACATTAAAATGACCCATTGAAAAATATAGTTTCATAACATAGCATCTACTGTAAATTTACATATTTGTGATGGCAATTTGTCATGGAGAAACAACTGCTCAGTTGTGACTGCAAAGCTGTGCTGGTGAGCAAATGATGTTATGATGTAATAATACATTTCTCAGAATTTGTCCCGATGAAGAAGCAAACTCATCTTGGATGACCTAAGTAATTTTTAATTTTTAGCAAATTTTCTTTTCTTTCTTTCTTTTCTTTTTTGATGGGGTGGTTGAACTATTCCTTTAAATTGATAACTGAATATCGATTGTCCTTTAAGCCCCTAATTTAATAGAAAATAAGTTTTAATAAATTTTACTAGACATTCTGTAATGACCTAAATGGGTAAAAAGCTTCCAAGGATGCTGATGCAAACTCATCGACCTGGTTAAGACAAAAAGAGGCCTCTGCACTTTAAAGAACTAACACTGCACCTGTTCCTACGCTAATTATACCAGCCACACAGGTCTCTTCATTAGGAAAGTTTAATCAGGCGTAAACAACTCAAATCACCCTCTTACCACCAACCTATCATTCCTACCGCCCAACAGACTCCCTGAGCCTATTTTTCTCTCTGCTGTACATCCATCGTTAAACTGTCCCCATTCATGTTCTTATGTTCCCTTCTGTTCTATTCTGTGTTCTGAACAGTACCAGGCGTTCCCCCTTCTTTCCGCTCCTTCCCAGCTACCAGTATCTTTCACTCTTTTTTTTCTCACTCTGCTGTTACAGAGGAGAACTGGCCCCCCGACTGAGCCTGGTTTCTCCCAAGGTTTTTTCTCCATTCTGTCACCGATGGAGTTTTGGTTCCTTGCCGCTGTCGCCTCTGGCTTGCTTAGTTGGGGACACTTCATTTCCAGCGATATCGTTGACTTGATTGCAAATGATTGCAAAGATACTATTTAAACTGAACTGAGCTGGATGATGACATCACTGAATTCAATGATGAACTGCCTTTAACTGAAAAATTAGTGTTTACTATTGTCATTCTGCATTATTGACACACTATTTTCCTAATTAATGCTGTTCAGTTGCTTTGACACAATCTGTATTGTTAAAAGCGCTATATAAATAAAGGTGACTTGACTTGACTTGACTTACTGCCTCTGCTGGCTACCATAGCAACACTCCAGCAATGGTGTTCTAGAAGGTAGAGGCAGTGATGGTCCCATATGAATCATTCCTTGTTATGATTGTGTCCGTCTGTCATTCAATTTTCTGTCAAATACCAATTGACAAGAAGCAATGGAGCAATTTTTACTGGTGTTTTTTATTTGCAGATTAAATTGATCATTATAGATAAATGTATCTTTTTTATATACCGTATCTCCTAAAATATGGTCCAAAATATATATGATGGTATATGAAAGACCTGTTTTTTCTCCTTATTTCATATTATAAGCATCATGGTACAGCTACACTCTTACATAACCCTGTAAAGCCTGACATATGAAATGATATATTTTTAAATGGAACAATTCATTGAAACTTTAGACAAAATATCTATTAAATCTCTTTAATTTTTTTTTATATGTGTATCATGTTTGATAAACAAGGCTTTGTGGAAGAAAAACACCTACATTTTATTCAGAGGCCCAAACTGAATGATTTGATGCAGTTGCTGATATATAAATGGTTAAAAAGTAAGAGGAAATTTTTTATATAAAATACAACTTATAAAATACACACAACTATTAACACAATTTAGTTTGGGAACCAATTCTCACTATTACTGTAACTAACTATTAACTATGACTTTTGCCTCTATAAACTCCTAATTTGCTGCTTATTAATAGTTAGTAAGGTAGTTGCTAAGTTTATGTATGGGGTAGGATAAAGGGATCTGAAATATGGTCATGCTGAATAAGCCATTAATGTGTGCTTTATAATTCTAATAAACAGCCAATATACCAGTAATATGCATGCTAATAAGCAACTTGTTAATAGTGAGAACTTGATATATCCATTTTAACAAGATTTTTCTAAAATATGATGTGGATTATCAAGAAAACCTAAATTCAGCATTGGATTTTTATTTTATTTTATTTTATTTATTTTTCAGTAAAGATTTCACAGCAAAATAAGATGAAGGAGGACATTTTTATAATTTTTACTTTCTAAAAAATAGTAGACTGTACATTCATGATTATGATTTTTCAGCAAAGTTTTGATCATGTTGGTAATGTAAAGGTGTTAGAACTTTGCGTATAAGATATGATACAGTAGGCTTTAGATGGTTAAATACCTTACAAAACCTTCTGATGAGATCAAGTCCACTGAAAACGTACACACATGTAACACGCTGCTCTATTCTGCCCTGACTTGCCCTGTACATACAAGCTGAATCCTGAAGATGCTGAGTGAGCTTATATTCAGGGTTTATATAATCATATCTCTCAGCTCTTTATTCATAATTGTGCCAGGTGGGTGGAAGAAGACTAATCCCCATTGAGTCTCACTGTGAGAACATCGGGAATGTTCTTCGGGGTTCTGAAAGGCCACGAGGAAGAGCAAAATACATGGATCTTGACACTTGCCATGAAGGGAAAGAGACATATTGTGATACAATTGGTGCAGAGGTCTTTATAATGTAAAGAAAAAAGTGCAATGTTGGATCAGAGCTGAGGCTGATAGCCTTCGGTATCACTGTTATGATCAATGTCACTATGTTTTCTAAATATTTTCCGAAGAAACTGATCTTTAATAATACCAGTTGATTCAAGCCAGTCTTCTGATCCAGTCTTTATCCTCATTATGTTTGTATGAAATCATCAAAGCTGCATTGATGACTCCCCCTCTTTCACATTATCTAACCATTGTGTGGGCGAGTTGTTTTTGTTGGAGGTCCTTGGCAAAGTTTCACGAATGTTGTGTCAGAGAACAAAAATTACTGTTGCGAAGAAAAAGAGTTTGAATAATATAAATAACATTGCCTCAGTGTTTATTTTGCATGAACCCTTGTGTCATAACATTAGCTTGTTAATAAAAGCTTGTAAATATACCTCTGTCAAAAAGAGGAAATATGGTAATAGCTCAGCTCAGATGAATTCATCTCCATATGTATGTATGTATGTATATATATATATAGAAATGCATTTGTGTGTGTGTGTGTGTTTGTGTGTGTGGGTAATATTTATTTTTTGGAGGATGAACATTGACACTGAAATTAAATTAATTGCATATTAAATACAATTAAGATTAGATTGAATAAAAACCCACAAAAATGAATAACATATATTTGCTACAGCAGTATATATATATATATATATATATATATATATATATATATACACACCATTATACCATTATATGTTATTATTAGATGCCCATGCCATTAAATTGTACGTGAAATAACAAAATTATATATATATATGCGTGTGTGTGTATTCATATATGTATATATGTTATTTTTTAAAACTGTTTATGTCTTGGCCCAAATGTTATTTTGAAACTACACTTTTAGCTGAGTGTCTCAGAGGGGCTAACTGCATGTGCAGGGAGAATGGAATAATCTCATAGCCAAGATTAGCCCATACCAATATAGCCTGCAGTACAGAGAGACATAAGTCCCCTCCTGAATAAGGTACAAAGATAAACAAACTATTGCTTATGCTGATGACCTAGAAAATGATATTAATTGATATTTCACTTAGATGATACATGATACGTCAGCCTCAGGAGGGCAAATTATAGATCAGCTGTGCTATCTGAATTCATTAGGATGTCAGTGTGTTCTGAATTGTTCATGTGCGCCTGTATTTTGATGGAAAGAGAAAGAGAGAGACAGTGAAAATAATCCTGACATCTTTACAAAGTGGCAACAACAGCATAGGACCAAGGACGTTCTGCTTGCATTTGATTTTATACTTGAAATTATTTGTTATGCTTCAGATGTTATCATTGCATGCTTTGATTTTGATGAAATGAGTCCTGTGACCTGCCTGCTGTTGGACAAAGATTGGACAGCAATTCGCTGAGTATCAGTTTACCATTCATTTGCTTTTAGTTTGAAAAAGTATGCAGAATGTTGAGGTGTTGAGGTGAAAAACATTAAATAATAATAATAATAATAATAACAATATATTGCCAAAAACTGTTGCAAAAGTAACTGTATACATTTTTATTTACTTAAATATTTAGTAAAAAATTAAAGTGACACTATAGTTTAGGGACCAATTCTCACTATTAACTAGATGCTTCTTAGCATTCACACTAGCATATTGACTGTTTATCAGTACTTATAAAGCACATATTAATGCCTTAATTGTGCATAACCATATTTTAGATTCCTTAATCCTACCCCATACCCAAACTTAACAATAAGCAGTAAATTAGTTTATTGAGGCAAAAGTCATAGTTAATGGTAAGTTAATAGTGTGAATTGGTTCCCAAACTATAGGGAGTTTTTGTTATTGAAATGAATAGAAAACAAATGGCCCAATCATGCTGAATTAACTCTCCTGTTATGTGCAAATTTCAACCATGTTTTTAATGTGCGGGGTCAAATTGACCCCAAATATTTAAATATATCATAAATTACTCAAATTGACATTATAATTTGTTTTTATTTGCTTACACTTTACCCATCCGATATTTTAAAATAATTTTTAGGACAAAACATAACTTTTTGTATTGTATTTTTATGTATTTTATATATTTATTTGTTTAATTTCTTCATAATCATAGAAAAAAAAACATTGTCCTCAGTTTCTGAGATTTGTTCCTCTAAATCACTCACATCCAAATATTGCCCTAACACCTCACTCACAGTGTATCATGTGGTCATTTTTCTTTAGACAGAGAATGCAAGTCAAATGTCCCCACAAGGACAGTAAAACCTGACATTTTTGACATTGTGGGGACATTTAGTTGGTCCCCATTAGGAAAGCAGTTTTTTTTTTTTTTGGAAATGTAAAAATGCGGAAAGTTTTTGTGTGATTGGTAGGGTTAGGGGAATGAAAATACAGTTAGTACAACATAAAAATGATTATGTCTATGGAAAGTCCCCATATAATATGAAAACCCAACAACAATATTTTTTTATAGATGCTTGTAAAAATGTGTATACACTGTTTGTAAACACATTATTGTATGAAATAGTAGATAAAGATATATGGAACTAAAATTGGCCTTCATATGCAGTACAGTAATAGTAAAATGTACATTTATGCCAAGGCATAAATGATATTTACTCATTAGATATTTAGTCATGAGAGGCAATAGAGCCTCTCATGAGAGAGATTCATCAGGAAAATATAAAACAACAGAAAATTATTTTGCATATAATGTTTAATCTTTTTTTTCACCCAAAAAAAGTGATGGGGTCAAAATGACCCCAGACATCACCAATTGGGTCAAAACGTGCATAGGCATTTTTTAAAACTTTGTTTTTAAACAACAAGATGTGCATGTTTATGACTTTATCTTAATACATTTAGCAAAAGTCAGAAAGATTCGAGGTTTAAAAATATAACTATTATATGTTTTAGAGAAGTCAAAGTTGCTTTGGGGTCAATTTGGTCAATTTGACCCCAGACATCACAGGAGGGTTAACTCTATACATTATATATTGTTTAAAGTAAAAAAAAAAAAAATTAAAAAAAAATAGCATTTAATGTGCTTTTAGTTTGAAATTGTATGTTTTTTTTTACCTTTAGCTTAATAAAATGTCTAGTAATTCTCTGCCAAAACCTGTGGCATAACAGTATTATAACTTACAGGCAAGTAGTATTACTGCATCTATTTATTTGTGTTTCAGTGGAAACATGAATGGTTGAAAGAATCTGTCCAGTGAATCTCCCTCCCTCTGTTGTTGTCTTTCTCACCTACCTTCTGAATTCAGTATTAATCAGGCTTCTTTACATGTAGCCTGTGGCATTCTCTGGGGACTAATCCCACATTCCCACCAAAGGTTCGACAGTCATCTCTAAAATAGAAAGCCGAAAGAAATACTGTAAATTATTAATTGTAGGCTTCGTCCTTTCAGTGGTCCTTGGATCTCGCTTCCCGCTGGCGTTTCCACGGCAACTGCATTCCTACGGCTGCATCAGTCCGTGGTTGCTACGGCTCCAGCAGACAACAGTATACACTTTCATAAACAGCTTACTTAACAAGAATAATCTTCTCATTGCAGGTTCATTCTGGAATAATGCTGCCTAATTCATGCTTGCTGGTGCATTTCTTCATTGTATATGACTTTAAGGGCTATACGGCCCTTACACAGATTAACATTCATGTCTGCAGCCTCTCCTGCTTCACTGTCAAGAACATCGATTGAATAGGACGGGCATTCATATACATTCGTGCACATCAATAATAATAGGTGAGATGTTATACGCTTACAGGCACTATCGGTAATAATTTAACTCTGGGGCGTCTGGTTTCATATATAGAGACAGCTGTTGTACGAGATACCCATATTCGCGTTTCTCATCCCACGTTCGATCTGGATCAGACCCTTTTACTAATATAGCCGTTGTCATAGAGACGGTGCGGAATGCGCCCCCAGAATTCCTATGGCCCGACATGCACGCGGCCGGTTCTGCAGCCTTCCGTCACAATGACACTTCAATCAGACTGCACCAAAATCCAGCCAATCAAATGTTCGAACTCCCGAACCACGTGTTTTATTCACAAAATCTGGGGGTTCTCTCGTTTCAAACCAGCTGCTTCTTACTCGCTCAATGACTCATGCACCCCTGAGGCCATTTTCACACTCAAGACGTTTCTCTTGAGGACTACCTGTACCGACAGAAGAAAGTGAACAGTAGCCCTGTGTCCGGCGGTGTCAGCATTTATACACACACACACACACACACACACACACATGTCTGGTCAGCTATCCTTGTGGGGACTCTCCATAGACGTAATGGTTTTTCTACTGTACAGACCGTATATTCTATTGCCCTACACCAACCCTACCCCTAAACCTACCCCTCACAGGAAACTTTCTGCATTTTTAGATTTTCAAAAAACTTAATTGTGTATGATTTATAAGCTTTTGTACCCATGGGGACCACAATTTAGGTCCCCACCGTGACACGAGTCCCCATGAGTCTGTGTGTATTCAGGTTTAAGTCCCCACCAGGATATATAAACCAGTACACACACACACACACACATATATATATATATATATATATAAACATGTTAAAATTTTTCAAAACGCATTAATTTTTATGGTCTGCATAGAATCATACAATATTAAAATACATATTTAAATCCCGACTTTTATCCTATTACGAAACAAACAATTTGATTATTGAAGTAATCAAATCGTACATGACGTCTGGAAGTCTAAAGTTTTCGGTATGTGACAGCCAATTGCTAGAACTCAAAGACCAAGTAGAATATTGATTTTAAATTTACTGTAACCTCTGAAACGTGATATGTGAGAGTCGTGTCGAGGTTTGTAAGATAATCGATCAAGTTCAAGGTCCCCCCATATTTAGTCATGGAATTAGATTCCATAGATACATAACTCATATCTATGTGGGCCTATTAACAAAACTAACGCAGGAACTGAAGGCGAGTTTCAGCACCACGGCTAGCAACCAGCCATGAACAAAAAAGGACCCGCCACATATTTATACACAGAAGTCCCGAACGATTGATTAAATGTAGTAGGTGTATGTTGTCCTGAATTAACATAAAATTATTTTGCACAGCTATACATAAACTGAAAAGCCTCCGGTGAATCCAGGTACTGGATTTAGGCCTGTGTTGTTACCGCGCTGCTTATCCGACTGATTATCTTCATGCATATGCGGTCATTTGCCTGCACAGGAATGACGTAGACACTATCCCTACACTGTTGCTCGTTCTCATGCGTGATTTGAATTCAAATTTTGCCAATGGTCGAGTTTGTTAAAATATTGAAAAGTAGCTGCAAATCATTTTCAGTTAAATCAAACTAGCCAGGTCTTTATCTGCATGCAATATTATGCCGGCGCCAGCCAAAGTCAGCAAAACCTTTATCATTTATGCATAGATGAAAAACGCAGCAAAAAGGACACTTCAATCACGAACCGCTGTATCGACAGTCCCCTTTTCATCGTCAAAACAATAAAGAAGCGGCAGAGAGTCTGGGGGTATTTGTATTCATATATTTTCAAATATACAATATAAAACATTACGTTTTATACTATGACAATTGGCACATATGACTGTAGAGAATCGTTTTGTTGTAAAACAGTACATTCAACGTTCATATAGATAGAATCAGGCGCCACAGGAGACAAGAGGAGAGTGTCTGTTGCAGGCCAGCACCTCGGACAGCTCAGCGTTGGTGACAATATCGTTTCTGAAACTAATAGAAAAATAAGACCCCAACACTGACGCACAAGCTAATAATTTACATCTCCACTTTAGCTCGGCACCAGATAGCGTTATTTTCTTCTTCTTCTCCTTGAAAAACCACAATGATGATGCGAATTTTAGTTTAAGCATGCATTAAGTAAACTATGACGAAACCCCAGATCGCGCTCGTGACATTCACTGGGTCATGAAGGTTGTATTTTACATATGTATTAACGTAAACCCCCTCTCATGGAGGTGAGGCGAAATCCCCCTGTCCGTTTCCATAAACTAGCAATAGAGTGAAACACCCTTCACACCTTCAGCAGTCGGGCCTTACATTCATTTCACCCTTGAAGGAAGGGTGTGGAGAGGTATCAGAGAGCTTCTCTCTCCCTTTAACATGAGCCAAACTTAGCGGTCCAGGTTATTATTCCATCTTCCGTTCGTATCGCTCGAGCCACCCTCGTTCTTGAGGTCTTGGAAGACCTCGGTGAAGAAATGCGGATCGGAGTTGATCTGAAGCATTTTGGCACTCATTTTGTCAATGATCCGCAGGGAGCGCTCCCAGAACACCTCCTTGTTGGTCTCCACCAGGAAAGGCTTGAGAGGGTACGAGATCTCGTTGCCCATGTAAGAGTAAGCCAGGTACAGGCAGGTGAGAAAGGTGGCCTGCAGCTCGTACTCGCTGGAAATATCCTCGGTCACCGCCTCCCGGCAGAGCAGGTAGACGAACACCAAGTTGGCAGGAGTGATGAAACCCTGGTCTTGCCAGCCTTGGATGAGCAGGGATCGGTCGACGTTTCGGAACCACAGGATGATCTCATTTGGGCTCAGCTCTTTGAGTTTGTAGCACCTTCTGCACATGAACTCGCTCAGGCAGCGAAGGAGCTCTCCTGTGGAGGCTTGCACGATGACTCGTCTAGGCGAGATGATGGAGCGGCTGCTCGGTTGCCGCTGGACCGACAGGAGCTGCTTTCCGTTCTGGGATACATTTTGGGTTTGACTGGATCGAAGGCTTTTATCCGGTACTGTAGGGACTGGCACTGCAAGTGGCCCAGGCTTCGTCTTGCGCTCCGAGCCTGACTGAGACTTCTTAAGATTTTCGGTGTTTAGCTGGTCAACGGGGTTACTGATCTGAGAAACGGGTGGGTTCGGGTTCACTTTCTTGGCACTCTTCTTCTTGGCCGAGGCAGCGACTAACCGCTTCCACGTCAGAGCCGATATTAGCACCGAATGGCGCTTGAGACTCTTTTCCGTCTTGCCGCTAGCTCCATCCGTCTTCTCATCCAGAATCCCTCCTTTTCTGGACGTGGGAGAAATCGAGAGCACCGTGCCCATCTTTTCCACTGACGACCAACACCCACCGGCCCTTCGGAATGCGCTGTCTCGCCTTTCGTCCCGTTGAGTGCCTCGGGGAGGTGCGACTTCAGAGTCACAGGTTCACGTCCATTTATTTTTCGTGTGACCACTGGGTATACAGTGGGGAAAACAGCAGTTGAGTTGATTAGGTTACCGTACCTATGTAATAATCGATGCTTGCCTCAGTCACACGCGCGCGCTCCGCCACTCCTTCTGCATCCCACTGCGCGCGCAGCCTCAGACACTGGGAGCAATGGGCAGGACTTGTAATGTGTAGCCGGGCAAAAAAACTAAAGGTACAGACCTGTAAACCGGGATAAACCTCCTCAATCTGCCAATCCTGACGAGGAGTGAAAGGACTGATGTCTGCTTTCACCAACCAGAGCAGCTTGAAACGCATTTGCCCACATCTTATATGAGTGTGTATATAGGTTATACAGTCTCTTTCAGACTTCTATTTTTATACAAGTGCTTCAGAGAGTATTTATGGATTTTTCCCAACAATTGAAAACACTGTATCTCATAATTTCAGCTGTTCAACCTGTCAGCTGGCAAGGTAGCTTACAAGCACAGACACACAATCTATTCCCAAAGTATGTCTCACATTTGCTACACTGTATAAAATTATTTCATTATTGAAGTATTTTTTACAAGAAAATCAGTCGTTCTACTACAAAATTCAAAATTTCATGTTGTTACTTGCTATTTCAGAATTTAATTGTAAAAATTACTAGCAATTTCTGAGTGAAAACACCAAATGTTTTTAGTGTACAACAGTCAAGTAAAGGGAAATAAGGATAACGAGTGTGAACAATAGATAATAACAAAATCCAAAATTTTTCCCTAATTGTGTATTTGTAATTGTATTTCACAATCACCCCCCCCC
>NW_015645076.1:2460109-2478157 GCF_001515625.1 Sinocyclocheilus rhinocerous | reverse complement strand
CCAACCCCCCCCCGCCCCATTTTAATTTTTTATTTAAATCATTCATACTTTTTAAAGTTATAGATATCATAACACAAATAAATGGTCATTTAAAACCCTAGTGGTACAGGTCACAGGTGCATTGCTTACAGTATCTTCAGACACTTTTGCAGCATTATGCTCCACCTTGTGGACATTCATTTGTAGACAAGCATAACATAAAACACAAAGTCAACATCAGCATTGTGAAAAAGCCCACTATTATGTTAAAGAGTTGTTGTTATACACTGTAAAAAGTGGTAAACATGCAACTGTTACCTTAAAGAGATATTGCATTATTTTCCTGAAACACTTGATTATGCTTTCTTTTACTTTTACTTTTGTGATATTTGACATTCATAGCTAATTGTCTGTAAAAATGGAGACAATTTCTCCTATTGTTATACAAGATCTCCTCTTTTTTTAAGCATGATTTAAATTCTCATGGTTTGAGAATTAAAACATGGTTTTATTCGCATACATGTAAATGGCAAAAATGTAAACCCTCTTTCAATCTATTTCTATATGAGTTTGTGGAAATATTTCAGAGCTTCAAATATTAAAAAAGAGAAAGTTTGAAACTGTCAAAATATTTATTTGTTCCTACTCTTTCCTACCCATGAAGGTAGTTTTGTTGGTATATGCTAATATATTTAGGTTGATTCACAAATTTTTAGGTTACAATTTTTCAGCATACTTTTTGCAACAAATTTATGCAGTTAATAAAAAGCATGTGCAGGTACATAATGGACAAATGATTTATAATTAGACCAACAATTGTTCTAAATCAACTGTCAGTCAGGGGTTCAGCACCTTGGACAGTACCAGTAGGTGGCAGTATGATGAATGTTTATTTTTGAAAGCAGCCTTACAAGCCCAGACTCCCACCCAATGTTGCCAAGTCCACTTATTATAAGCGACTTTGGGCTTGCTTTTTCATTAATTTGCTTATAGATTTAGGCAGTCACGGGTTGTATTTTTTGGGGGTGGGGTGGCTTGTTTCCAGAATACAGTGGCGTATTTGGGCTTGATAGTGGTTGGCACCCATATGACAAACTGTGTGACTGCTTTATCATTATTTAGCGGATGATGATGTTTCTATGTCTGTCAATGCCAAGGCAATTGCTGATTGTTTGAATGAGTGCTATGAGTGGATGTCAGAGGCATGTATGCGTTCTCCCCCTTAGCACTGAAATGGTGCTCTTATTCTTTCCAGAAGCTGCTTTTAATGCAAAGGTAAGACATTTCTTAAATAATACAATTCATAGCCATCAATGCACACATATTATATTTGTAAATAATACCTTATTTAGAAAGCCAGGGAAAATAAAGTGGTTGGAGTTTACATGTCTTATAAGTTTTGGTGACAAGAAAAAAAAAAACTAACAATAATAATAATTCAGTGCGTTTATGCTGTGATGAGATGGTCATTTGGTCCTTGGATAATGTGCTTGGAGAAATTAGGACTTTTTTTTGAAAGGGACTACAAATGGTTCAAAGAATGAAAATGAAAAATATTTTTTGGCAGAACAATGCCAAATGCTGGAAACTGGAACAAAATATGTTTCAAAGGGGTACATGTAGGGCTGCCCTTTGCAGACTGAGTGATGTGTCCCACCACCTAAAAACAGGAGTCACATATTTTGGGTTTAATTACCCATGCCAGGTAATAATTTGTGCTAATTTGTGCTTGTTTTTGTTCAGACCAGGTCATTTATTTCTCTAGCAAAACCTGGCGACACTGCTCAGTCCTGAGGACCATCAAAAAATTTTCCACGTAAGCAATAGGCTGGTAAGCACCTGTTTTCACAAGTCACTGCTTCATTCTGCACAGAGGACATTCTTTGCATAGGGGAGAAAACAAACGTGCCCTTCCAGCTCAAACACAACTAATACAGATGCAATTAAATTTTTTTATCTCCTTGAGCAGACTTCACAAGCAAAGGCTCACGTCCTTTCTCACAGAACATCTCTGGCACTGAACCTCACAGCACCAGTGAAACCTACACTGACAGTTTTCCTCATATTCCAGTGTATTGTGTGCAAATCCTTTACCACAGCACAAGCTGTCACAGCCTCCCAGCCCTGTCTCTGTGCTGTTACACACACGACCCTGTGTGCCTTCTGTACCCATCCTTTGATTGGCCTGACAGAAATCAGGTGACTCAGCTGAATAGATGAGGACGTTAGCATCCAGGGGAAGGGCATCCGGATTGATGGTGGCAAGCGATTTACCATCATTCCCACTCATCACACGAATGGCCTTATGGAAGCTCTGCATGAGGTAGTCACCGACCTGACGGAAGAGAGGCATCTTCCTCCAGCAGCTGCGAAGAGTGCAGGAACCAGAAAGGCCATGACATTTACACTCTGTCCGCATTTGTGTCCGTATGGCCTGTAGGCACATAAGGCAAGAGAGAAAAGTGAGAAAATAGACAACATTTGCTCTTTTTCTTCATCTGTTCATCCGTTCCACATCCAGTCTTTTAAATTAAAAGCACCTCTGGGAGAAGTTTGCTCAGATATCTTATAAGCCACATTTATTTATATAGTGCTTTAGACAACATAGATTTTTTTCAAAGTAGTTTCACTGTAATAAACAGTTTTTAATAAAAATTCAATTTCAGCTATAAATCAACTGTCACAAAAGTCAATGGTGTCATTATTCAGCTCAGTTTAGCTAAATAAATAAATAAATACTGAAAAAGCGAAAATATTGTGTCATTTATTTAAAGTGCATTTTCATATTGGTCTAATCAAAAATTATGGTTTACGGTTTAAACCTGTTTTGTTCAGTTTGTCTAAAACCAAATAACACTTCCCATAAAAAATAATAGCAAACAAACAAATAAATGACACCAGAGAGTTGATGTGCAGAAAACATACTGGCTTCCTTTACTGACTGTTGAAATGATTGTGGGTTTTATCAGTTTTGTTTTTTGTTAATTTATTAATTTATTTATTTATTGGTACATAACAGAGAATATGCATATTTTTAAAAAGACATCACAATAAATATAAATATTAAGGCCATTCAAAGTTGTTTTTATTGATATTAAGTAAACTAAATTAAACATTGACTAACAAAATTTCACTTACATATTACTAATTATAGCCTTTGTTTATGGTGAATATAAGGAATAAATATAAGGAATAAAAATGTTGTATTAAGTATGGTTTTTATAATAAATAATGTTTTTACTTTTTATGAATGCTTTTGTCTTTGGAAAAAGGAATCTTTTTTGATTATTATTAAATAAAAAATTAAATGTCAAACCAAACCATAAATATAATTTGAGGAAAAACTAACACATTTAACAGATTAGAGTTTTTTTGTTTTTGTTCTTTTAGTTGGTCCAAAGTGTGTGTGTGTGTGTGCGTGTGTGTGAACTATAAAGCAGTTGGTGATAGTAATGGTAATAAAACTGTGATAGGTGAATGGGCATTTCCCCTTTCTTATTTAATTAAAACATATAGTCAACCTCGTAAGCAACAAAACAAAACATAATTTACTCTCGTTATTTGTATAAAAGACTGGGCCTGTACATGTGCTACTTGCACACACACTCCCCATTTACATGTACAGTATGTTGACTGCTTTGGATATCGTTGAGTTTGTATTTTTAAAGGCTATATTATTATAAAGAAACTAAATAAAATATTGAAAGGTATATAACAAACATTGCAATAAAAAGCTCTGTGAATATCAGTGAAATTTCTACTATTTCAAAATCTACATTTCTATAAGAATCTCAGACTGCATAAAAAGTACTATGACATATAAACATTAGCAACCACAGACAGTACTGAAAGAAACACACGGCAAACTTTACATCAGGTTATATGATACGCCAGTAGGTGGCGACAAGTGACAGTCTTTAAAAGTGAGTCATTCAGTAGAGTGGATTCATTCAAAACACTGATTCATTCAGGGACAAAACTTTGTTGATGTGCGAGGCCCCACTGCTGATTCTGCTTTGACTTGTTGTGGAACTATTTTTGTCGGCAGGATCAAAATAGACAAAATAACTGGGAATATTATGTCAAAAATGTAAGTGACTCAATATTAACCTATCGTATTATTAAACCGTTGTACAAAACCAATATTACACTCGCTATCGTGCTGCTTGGTTTGAATTACTCGCGGCATCCTGCTAATGGCTAAATAATACTCATGTTGACCTACAGAACAACAGCACTCTTGCTCGTGTGATTTTGCTTAAAAAATATGCAATTTTATTTGTCCATATAAGTGTAAAGGTGAAAGGTGAAGGCATATACAGTGGGTATGGAAAGTATTCAGACCCCCTTAAATAATATGGGGTGCTGTGTGTACATTAATGAGGAAAAAAAATTAACTTAAATGATTTTAGCAAATGGCTGCAATATAACAAAGAGTGAAAAATTTAAGGGGGTCTGAATACTTTCCGTACCCACTGTATATACAAAAAAGAGATTAAAGAGTAAACACTGCAGATGTTGAAGGAGTGATGTAGATTTGACATATTTCTCTTTGCTGCCTTCTGTATATATTTTTCCTCTTTTGGAAAGTTGTTGAAACGTTCTTACCCCTTTCTTACTGAAGCAAATGAGAATGCAAAAGTTATATTTTCTGCAATGTCCAATGTACAATGTTATATCCTTCTCTGTTCCAAGCCAAACCCTGAAATGTAAACGTACCAGTCTTCCTGCCTCATTGTTGTGCAGGTCAATAAGGGTCCTGATGTCACTCTTGCCTTTTCGCTGCCTGGTGTCCATGAACTGACGAGACTTCTCGTAGCCAAAGTCCACATCATCTCCGCAGCCCCCCCATTCCCAGCGCCCATCTTGGGCAGGTGAAGCCTGGATGAGTACCTGCTCTGCTGGGGAGTCATGGTAAGTTTCAGAGGAACTCTGAAGGGTCACACAGCCGCACTGTGGCAGTGCTCCCTGGCTGCAGGCTTGTGTTACTGCATGCAGCACCCCGGCAGCTGTGATAGCATACACAAATGCAGTTTCCCGTATATCTAGAGAACAGTTCAGAACAGAACCTTAACTCAACAGGGAAAAATCTACAGTTTGTCTAAATACAAAACCTTATATTTTGTCTCATCATGACCATCTGAAAAAGTGCCATGTGGATCATCTCATGGTATGTGTTTGATTATGATCTTTATCTAAACTCTTGTTTCAGGACAACACCCCATCCCACTTCTAAGATCACTTAAATATCTAAGGAATTGCCACATTAACAATAACTCATTTAGCAGATTCACATTCCTCACACATCTCCGTTGTCTAGACCTGCCTCAATACCCTGCCAAAAAAGCATTTTTCTCCTTAGTATAAATGATTCCTCCAAGACACACTCACTCTTGGTATCAAATTAACATGTACACAAGCCTAACTTATAAACTGCCGGCAACTGGCATGTCATGTTTGGATTTAAAAAAGTGCAATCATAACAAACCAAATGTCTTTTATTGGCGAGATGCCTCATCTCAGCCTCATGTAGACACATGCACTACAAGGTCTAAAATACTAATAAAATTATAAGGTCTACTGCTTTTTTCTTCATATATGTTATGTCAAGTAACCATTAACACGGTCAAACTGACATAATACAATTATGCCCTCTAATGGTCATACGGCTAACTACATGGTGTTAATGAAGGCCTTCATTGGATGGTTCATCCAAAAATGACGATTCTGCCATCATTTACTCACCCACAAGTTGTTCCAAACCTGTATGAGTTTCTTTCTTCTGTCGAACACAAAAGAAAATATTTTGAAGATTGTTGGTAACCAAACAGTTGACGGTAGCCATTGACTTCCATAGTACTTTCCCCCCATACTATCTTCTTTTGTGCTAAACTGAATAAAGAAACTCATACAGATTTGGATCAACGTGAGGGTTGTTTACAGATTTACATAAAAAAAAAAAAACTTAGAATACCTTTCAAATACAAACATGCCATACAGAACGCTAACTGAGCAACAAATTATCTGCACAAAAGACGTTTGTCAAAAAGTATTAAACAACAACAACAACAAATGTACAGTGTCTGTCTGGGAATAAAGTCAGATCTGATTACTGGAAAATTAGTCTGTATTTTGGTCTAAACTACATTTTCAACCCAATGGGGATTTCGAAATGATGTTCTGGGGAATGATGACTCATAGTGATGTTGCAAAAATATACGAATTCCTATTATGCAGATGATAAATAAAAAGAGAGGCCAATGGAAGCACCCATTCTGGATCATAATTTGCTGAACAGGGTCATTGTTATTCTAATTGTTAAGAAGGCTGTATCTATTTCATCTTCATTTAAAAGTTTCAAGCGCATAAATTAATATAATGAGGAGCTTTTGTATTGTTCCTCACCTTGTTGCAGGATCTTGGCCAGGTTTCTGCTCTGGCTGGTGCAGTTCCAGCGACGGCTGTGGAACTGATGTTGGCATTCTCGCATGCCCAACCAAGCACCATTTGCCACTTCTTGAACTATCTCAGGCTGAGACTGGCACACGTCGGCATGTCTGCCTACCAACGTTTTAGTTCTACGGCAGATACTATTGGGATCCATCACTAAAGGGTTGCCATCCACCCTGGTGCAAAAGAAATAGGTTCATACCACTAGATACAGACACACAAAACCACACAAAAGAGGCATTTTCAGAGATCTACTCTCTCATAGTACCTGAGTGCCTTCTCCAAATAATAAACTTAGAGAAATGGAAAAAAGTTTATTATTATTATTATTATTATTTTATTTTTCTATTTTTTTTTAAACCCATTTCAACAAAGAGGATAAATTTACAACAAAAAAAACTGTAGATACTCTGTCCTTTTCCTCACTTCCCTCCTTCTTTCATCCTTTAAGTTTCGACCCTCCCTCTTAAAGTTATTTGCCATTAACAAACCAGTTTTTCACATCTTTCATTGCATCTTGTTATTTAAAAAGGCTTGTTGAACCTGAATGCAAACTCAAAGTCATAAATTCCTGCGTTTGTGGCTGCAATCACCTTCATCTAACTGCCTTAGTTTTCATATAACCTTATTTGTGCAGCTCAATAACAGGAATATTAACAGGCAGGAATAAGCCGCTTACCTTCGTTGCAGAGGTGTGAGGGTCGTATTGAGGATAATAAGTAACAAGAGGACGTGTTTTTGCATTGAGAGCATCATCCGGGGATTTACATCCACAAACGGGTTAAATCTACCTGAAACTGTCCCACCGATGTGTCCGAGTTTTGTCGGTGAATATTTGTATTGGCGTCATATCCAGCAATAATGAAGAACAGCATGAAAACGTTTTAAATGCCCTGCCGAGACGCGATTAAAAGTACGTGAAGACCCAAAGATGCGCAAAAAAGAAAGGGGCGCGAGCACAAAAGAATCATCGCTACTTTTAACTCAATTAAAAAAGATATTCCACTTCTTTAGTGAGACCAAACAACTGGCATCAAATAACCATGTTTTTCAAAAGCGTTCACTGAGTAAAACCCGTGCGACTCACTTCTGAACAGCCTGTCTATCGAATCTTATTAACATATTGGCACGCGCGCATTCCACCTCTGTTGACGTAGCGTCAGAAAAATCCCTGTCAAGACAAAAAGTTCAGGAGTTTGTAAACAAACGGTGCAGAAACCCTATATGACACTCGTTTAGTTGATGCAAACCCCGCACAGCCCTTATTTGTTTTGGAAACAGAAATGATTCCCATGAATTTACGTCAACCAGAAAACTCGTCTCATTTTGTTTTCGTTTTATTTCTCGTTTTCATCAGGCCTTAAATTTAAATTAGTGTTATGATGTCCAGCTGTCGTTTTTGATATGTTTTTCATAAAGTGTTCTCTTGCCTGTGTTGACCTTGACAGTCCTCTTGGCCCTACAGCTATATCAGTATCCTGTGTTATCAGCCAGAATTAGTCTGTTAGAACATTTTCCAGCCAAACAGAATGAATTTCAAATGTTCATGCCAAACCTTCCCATCAAAACTCAGAAGCAAAGAAAAACTTAAAATGACTTGTTGCTTTACCATCTTCTTGTTGATCAAACTTTGATCAAATGTATAAGAGTTCTAGTCGTTCTCTCAGGGCAGTCTTTGGGATAGATTGGGAAGCCTTATATGGCCACTGATATTTTCTTGCATCTGCCTCTTTAATTAATTAGTTAATTTATTTATTGCAAGATGCCAGCATAATCAGATGTAGCTGCTTGAGTTCATCAATTGGCAGACAATTATTTTGATGATACCATGCACACAACATGGAAAAGGACACTTCATTCTAGAAATGTATAGTTATACTAAAAAGAATTCCAAGAATCGATGACCTGACATTTCTAAAAACACATTTAATTATTAAATATTGACACAATATTTCTAAATTGAATGGGCATATTTCAGAAACAAAAACGTAATATCCATCCATGCATTCTCCAAACTGCTTGGTATATGCTCAGCTAGTGTCTCTGGGTGAAATTTAATTTGAATAGTCAAAGAAGTAGTTAACCCCCCCAAAATTTAAATTTGCTGAAAATGTATTCACTCTCAGGCCATCTAAGAACAGTGGGTGCGTTGAAGAGGCAGAAGCCTCTGCGATCATGTGATCTGGGCTTCCCGAGGGAGGTGGTGGCATAGTAACATTATTTAGTAAACTCTGCCATACATTCCTTGCGTTTATCCCAGAGACAGTAAACAGCCTCAGTGTTCAGATGAAAACTGTGAGCTGTGAATGAACAATGCCTGGCTCAGGGCCCCATACACTCTGATGGCTTACTGTGAATACCGCAACTGTAGGCCTGGACAATCATCTCCATCCACTCGGAAAGGTCTTTGACCTTCAAATCTATTCCTATGGTTTTATTCATTGAACTTTTTTGGGTGGACAAGTGGACATTTGGGGGAAAATGAATAAAACAGTTTCACAAAGTTTCATTGGTGTTACATAGTTTTTCATTTAGTCCACTGTACCTCACAGTGACATCTAGATCTCATATTTCATATATAATCTTGTATAATATGGAAGATGAATTCAAGTTCTTCTAAATCATTTCCCGTTTTTTTTTCTCATCATGTGTCTGTGTTCACATTACGGTTTAAAACAATGTTGCAAAGCATAAATGCATCTCTACACATGGCACTCAAAAGCACATCTTCTAAATGTAATGGGGAAATTTTAGGGCACTCAGTTTAATGAATTACTGCCACCTACACTCTTAAAACTAAAGGTGCTTCACGATGCCATAGAAGAACCTTTTTGTCTAAATGGTTCTATAAAGAACCTTTAACATCTGAAGAACCTTTCTGATTCACAAAAGGTTCTTTGTGGCGAAAGAAGGTTCTTCAGATTATAAAAAGGTAAGAAAAAGATGGTTCTTTAAAGAACTTTTGACTGAATGGTTCTTTGTGGAACCAAAAATGGTTCTTCTATGGCGTCGCTTGAAGAACCTTTTGAAGCACCTTTATTTTTAAGAGTGTAGTGGAAGAATAAAACGACTACATACTTGACTGAATAGTTCTCTTGTATTTGTTCTTCAGCTAACATATGTTTTGAGGGCATTACACTGAAAAATGTAAGGCACTGTTTAAAATGACAAAGCTGGTAAATACACACACAGAATCACCTCAAATATACTATTTCCAAAAGTGTTACATTGTTTCTTACTAAAGGCATTTTATAAACAATTACCATTATACTCCAAAAGTAATGATTACCCCTGGGAGAACACTTCATGATCCGCTTCATCTGCAGAAAATAAAACTGTAACAAACCCAACCCACTGTCAGAATATTTACTGTTTTAACAACCTCATATATGGAGAAAAATGTTTTCTCTGTAATGGGACAGAAAGACACAGCACAGCTCTAGGGAGTCCACTTTGTTCTTCAGTTGTAGCTGCAGGCATGCAGTAGAAGGAACAGATGTGATGCTCCAGGGGAGGACAGAATGAAAGAGAAAGCAAGGTCTGAGCTATGTTTTTGTGTATATTGCACCATGTTTGTGCACATTTAAAGTCTGAGAGTGGTGTAGTTATTTGCCTGTGAATAGCTGATTTATGGGGGGAAATTGGTGTGTTCAAAGCATACCATGAATGTGTTTGTGAGTATTTGGAGATAATGTAATTCATAGCTCATAAAAGTAGACCAAAAAGCTATTGTTTGATTGATTTATTGATTGATTGCAATTTTTAAAGGGGCATTTCACTTCTTGGTTATAATATGATTCACACGATCAAGTTAGTGCATGTTAGATGACAGAACAGGGTCTTCTGAATCAGCCAAATCTCTTATATACCATTTACTGAAACCTTTCACCTAAATGTTAAACAAAAACATTTTAGTCCAAAAAGATCACAACAAATTGTGTGTATGAGCAAACATTTGACAATGTTTGAAGTGAGTAATACACACACATTTTCTGTTATGTATGTATTATTAGCCTATATTTTTTAAACATTAAACAGGCCTTTTTACATAATAATAGGCTGTGTGTTATTTTTAGCCTGTTTTTCATTTCTTCAGTAATTTTTTCAACTCGTTTTTTGTTTGTTTTGTTTTAGAATAATTTATTTTCTTATTTTTAATTACATTAAATGTTTAAAATAACACCTAATAATAAGAGTATTATTTATTTATGTATTTTATTATTATTATTATTTTTTTTTTTGTTTTTGTTTTTGTTTTTTTGTTTTGTTTTTTTTGCGTCCACATGTAGGATTACATTCATAGTCTCAAAGAGAATGGTCGCCCTCTAGTGAGACAAAGAAAGATCTTTCCAGGTCAAATGCGGTTTCCTCGCAATATCCTAGGGGCAGGGCAAATGACCAAATTCGCTTTTACCCTAAATTATAGCTGGAGTTAATGATAGGTTTGTTGCGGTCTCGCAGATAGCGCCTCCTCCATCCATGCTTCTGTCGAATGGCAGTCATCAGCGCTTAGAATTTGCATTGACTGACGTCTGGTTAGTAAAGGGCGGAGTCCGGAGCGATGACACATCAGAAGGCAACAGAGACCGCCATGTCTGCCTCTTTATAGGTGCGAAGAGAGAGAGCGACGCGATTCCGCAGCCTCGTTCTGCTAAAAGCATCTCTTCATTGTGCTGTGGAGCGGACAGTTCACTGTTTACTGCCACTGACTAAAAACATGAGAATTGCAATGCTAGTGTCTCCAATTAGGCCGACCGGACCGATTACTGTGGAAATCTCTCTGGGATTCACTCTGAGTCTCCTGAGCGTCACTTGGGTGGACCTGCGACTCTGACTGGATAGGAGCCGCCGATGAGATGCTCATAGGGCATCCCGGGAGCTCGATAGAATATTGCCTTATAACAAGCCTGCCCAGGAAGGTCCTCCAAAGAAAGTTTTCAGGTAGGTGTAGAATGGAGCTCCACCAATGATTCTATACAGAGCGCATCCTGACTAAAGTCTCTTGGGTGTATTTAAAGCATAAAAGGTTGTGAGTAGTTTGCAACAAAAAAAAAACAACAACTAATGAGTCAACCACGTTTTAATAATAATAATAATAATGACGATGATGATGATAATGATAATAATAATAATAGGCCTAATAATAATAATAATAAAAACAACAGCATCTCAAGCAGATTTATTTCCTTTGTGTCTGTGGAGCTTTTCTGCAAGAGGTATGCTGCTGAACTAAAGTTACCTGGTTTGTCTTTTGTGCGCAAAAGTGGTTTAACTTTAGTAGGACACTTGCTAAAAGAGCAAATGACTCTGATTTTGCCCCTTGGCCTCTCGAAGCTGATGCGGTCATCAGGTCACCTAAAGCATGCTGTCAGTCACGGATCAGCGGTTTACTAATCTGAACCACAATGAGAGCCTCAACAAGTCAGCAGCGTCCTTAAAGACATGCATAAACAAAACATCCATCATGGGGTAATAGGGTAAATACATAGTGTAAGAATATAATAATGATAATACTAACTACTGATTGATTGTATTTAAAGTGGTGGCTAATAAAGTTTCCAGAGTCTTTGAGAGTTACTAAACAGTAACATTTTGTTTAATGGATTTTCCAGCCAATTTTAAGCATTACGCTTAGTTTGAGCATATAGTTTAAAAGAAAATGTCAGACACCAATAGATGTACAAATGAGAGCAAATATATCAAATAGGGTCTATCCTCTATCCCAGCATATTAGGAGAAAAGCAGGGGAAAACCTTGTAAGAATGGCTAGTCCATCACAGGGACATGGCATCTAAAGTTTGAGTGAATAGAACATAGGATGACGTCTGCAGTTTGAGAAGTCAGAAAGAAAAAGAAAAACTTTGTGTGGAATAAATACCCAACTGCCTGTCAACATTTTTGGCAATTTGTGAAAGATTTATCCTAAGACAATGAGGACAAAAATGTTTTAAATATAAAATACACATTATCAATTACTATAGTTTGTAACACATAATCTAAGCACATTTTTTAAATTAATATTTCAACACCAACCCTGTTGTTGTTGTTTTTGTGAAACACAAAAGGAATTTTGATGAATCTTTATGCAGCACTTTTCCAAAATTGGTGCATAGTGAATAAAGCTGTTCAAGTCACACAATAGCTTTTTGTAGGAACAAAGAAAATTAAATCATTACATCATTGACTAATAATCTTCCTCTTCGCTGAAGTTTTGAAATCCCGTTTGCATTCACATTCAGGGCCATGGATGCCAAAATATCTTTGTCGTTACTGAACATAACATGCCAATTCAAATGTGTGGAAAGAAGAATGAGATTTGAGAATGGGAGATAATGTTCTTTTAAATTTTGGCCAGACCTTTCTTTACACGAAACTACTATCATATGGTTTCAGAATTTGGTTTGTCCTATATCACTCTGAACTGTCATATAGAAAGAGCTGCATGAGAATTATTTTGGGTTTCATGGAAAAAAGACAGCAGACAAGTTTTAAATGACATGGGTAAATAATGACACAACTGCTGCCTATTTTGGACTTCTGTGTGTGGTATGTTATAAATGGTTGGGTTGGTTTATTTGACCAACTGGCACATCAAACCCAGCTGTCCTTGTGACTTCCTAATGTAACTGTGCTGTGATTTATATTTCTTTACTCTTCATGTTATTATTTATAATTCTTGTTATTATATATCCATAATCTTTCTCTCTTTAGAGCCAAGTATGCCAGCACAGAGCTTGGAATTCGTGAACGTCTCTTTGTCTCAGTATTTACCTCCAAAAACCACCATGAACACTTTAGCTGTGGCCATCAACCGGAACCTCAACCACCACCTGGATGGCCATCTCATCTTCTTTACAGGCACTCGCAATCACAAACTCCCTAATGGAATGTTTGTGGTAGCCCACGGTGACGAGCGTCCAGTTCCAAACATGTTCCAGTCTGTCCGACATCTTCTAGAACATCACATTGCCGATTATGATTGGTTCTACTTTGTCCAGGATGATACCTACACCCAGCCCGAAAGGCTGAAGACCTTAGTAAGCCACCTGAGCATGGACCTTCAGCTTTACATGGGCCAGCCCGGAGAGTTCATTGGAGGTGAAACCAAGGGGAGGTACTGTCACAGTGGACCGGGATTTCTACTATCCCGTGCACTACTTCTGAAGCTCTAGCCTTTCTTGGAGCAATGCAGGACTGACATCGTAAGCATCAGACCTGATGAGTGGCTCGGTCGCTGTATCATTGATTATGCTGGCATGAGCTGTGTGGAGAAATATGAGGTAAGAGGTAATGATTAACTGGGACTCGAATTTGGTTTATGACATCTATGCAATATTTTTATGAGCATTTAGAATTTAAAATTCTGTCATCATTGACTCACCCTCATGCTTCTGTGGAACACTAAGGCAGATATTTTGAAAAATATTTCAGCTGTCTTTCTCCATATTATGTCAGCGTGGTCCAGAAGTTTCATTTCTCAGAAGAAAGAAAGCCAAACAAGTTTGTAACAACATAAGGGTGAGTAAATGATGACAGAATTTTCATTTTTGGTTGAACTACCCCTTTAATATAATTATAAATATATATAATTTATTTAAAACAGTCATTTTAAATTGGAATAATATTTTTAAAATATTACTGTTTTATTGTATTTTTGATCAAATATATACAGGTTTGGTGAGCATAAGCATCTTTCAAAAACATAAAAAAAAATCTTACCGGCCCCAAACTTTTGAATGGTAGTGTAGATACTCTGAACCACATGTCTCACAAAATACATCTGTAACCCATTGGCAGAAGATTCATGTTACAGGGACACAAAAATAGGACAGTGTAGGACAATTTTTGATTAGCTATTTCTATAAATATTAATTTTTATTTCAGGAAAACGTCTCAGGTTACGTATGTAACCATGGTTCCCTGAGATGGGAATGAGACACTGCATCCTCTAGAAGTCGCTATGGGGAACGCCTTCAGCGTGACTGGTGTCTGAAGCATACATCTAAACACGACAATGATATTGGCCGGCGACAGCCTATGACGTCATTACCCTGCGTGATCACAGTATAGAAGGGCGCTGGGATAACACGTCATCCACTTCTTCGTCTGAAGCTTGCGTCCGAAGCATGGCAAGGAAACTAGAGGACGCAGTGTCTCGTTCCATTCTCAGGTAACCATGGTTACATACGTAACCTGAGACGTTCCCTTCCGAGGGAACTTCGAACTGCGTCCTCTAGAGGTCGCTATGGGGAACGGTATACCCACGCTGCCATGCTGAGGGGAGTGCATGCCAAAACTAAGGCGAGCACTAAGTACCAACTCAACCAAGTCAGCGGAGCTGCCCCTAGGACGGTTTGATGGCTGTCAGTGACATAACCCCCTACGGCCAAAGGCCTGAGCTGTGCACCAAAGAACTTACCTGTAAGGGCTGGCCTGTATAAAGCCCGAGCCCAGGGCAAAGCTCAAGGCTTGGAATTAAAAATAAAAAGGATTCCTTTAAGGGGATACGGCCAAGTACCAGGGCTAACATAACCCATATCCTGGCCTGTCACACAGGGACTACCTCCTGCTCTAAGAACAAGCTGCCCGAGGATCACAAGATACCCAGGGGACTTAGTAGCAACAGCCTGTCTACAAAAGCGTGTACACGGAGAGTGGGGCCCAAGGTAAAAACCGGGGCCAGAGCCAACTCAGAGAAAGGGGACGAGGCCAGCATCGCATCACCCTTACCATAAAGGGTTTTAAAAAAGGTGCACAAAGACTAGCGTGCACACCTACCATGAATATGGACTTAGAGAAGTGCAGAGAGAACTAGCTTGTGCACTTACCATAGATATGGATTTAGAAATACCGTAATGTACCAACAGGGATACATAGGTTGAGTGGAGCCCAAGGTGAAAACCGGGGCCTAGCCAACTCAGAGAAAGGAAACGAGGCTGACAGCCTCAGACGCTCAATTGGGAGTGGCGTGCTCAAAGGTAACCCTCTAAGTTGAGGGGAGCACTGCTAAACTCCCCAACAAAGAGAGCAGCCTAACAGGGAGGCAGAGAAAGGCCTAACAATCTGAGGCTGCTGCTTAATGGAGCTCCAAGGAGTGGAGGACCCGATAAGAGGAGACCTCAGAAGCTCAATTAGGAGTGGCGTGCTCAAAGGTAACCCTCTAAGGTGAGGGGAGCACTGCTAAACTCGACCCCTCGGGGCGAGACATGAGTAGCGCGTCCTGGCTGGGGCAGTTTCTTGAAGCAAACACCCAGCCAGGACATCAGGGAGCACATCACGAAGCATTAAGGCTCCGATATACTTCAAACTAAGTTCTTTTTTCGTTCTGCGTTTGAGGGCAAAAAGAAGTTCGAAAAGGCTAAGCGACGGTATACTGTTTTCGAACATTCCGACACCCGCCCGCGTGTACCCCCTAAACACAACAACGACGGCGGCTGTGAGAGAAGAACAGTTTCGTAAACATCTGGCAGTAGCATTGATCTATTCAATGGCAAAGAAAAAGAACAAGAACAAGCGACGTAGATGGTATGTGCGTCCACTTAACGAAAACAGAAAGAATGATGGCGAGTTTGCCCTTTTTATTCAGCAAATGCGGAGCACAGATGAGGAAGTGCATTTTTCATACTTCAGAATGTGCGCCGCACGGTTTGACGATCTCTTGAAAAGGGTATCGCCATATGTGAAACATGCAAAAACGCACAGGACACAGATTTCCACTACGGAGAGTCTGGCCTTGACACTCCGTGTACTAGCTTGTGGGGCCATGCAACAAAGTGTGGCTGAAACATTCAAGATTGGACCGTGCACAGCCCGCAAGATAGTCGCGGAGATGTGTTCTCCAGTCTGGCCTCCGTGGAATGAGAAACGAACCGGGGGACAAAAAAATAAAAATAAAAAATCGCACGTCAAAGAAGGTGGAGTTCCAGAACACAACCACCGAATGCGTAATCGCCACAGACCAATGGTAGATCAAAGGTGTTTAGGAGGCAAAACAAACTTTCGAACGAACAAAAAGTTTGCTTTGGTGAGCTGTTTCGAACTGCCAAAACGAACTCAAAACGAACTTTGTTTCGGCCTGATTTTGTTCGAAATGACGTCATTTCAGTTCGTTCTTCGATTTTGTTTGAAGTATATCGGGCCTTTTATACTCCGAAAAATGCTCACCCGAATGGAGGACCCGCGGGTCCTGAAGTTGCAGAGTTATACTGCGGACCTGATCGGCTAAAAGGGCTCTCGCAGAGGCCCCGCAACTCGGCTGCGTGGTCCAGAAAGCATGAAGCCAAAGATGCAGAGCTATCATCCAGCCTGGATCCAGTACCGACGGGTGAGCTACCATCACCATGATCGGTCAACAGCGAGAGGTTCTGACTTTAGCAGGGGAGGTGCTCGCAGAGGTCCTAACCTTAAAACACAGTCAGAAAACAGAAACAGGTCCAAGTAGCGCTGTGGAGAAACTAGTTAGTTAATTCACATAAACTAGCAATAGATAGATGAAATGGATCGTACTCACCAACCACGGCTCCCACGCATGACTCAAGCTCACGGGGCATCATCTGAAGGCGAAGCCCGAAGAGCCCTTCTGCTTAGTGGCATGGAGAGCAAGATCTGTAGTGTGACGAAACTCAGCCACCTCATCAGGGGATAGACCCTGGCCTATATCCAGGTCTTCCAGCAGATTAGCCTGATAAGTCTGAAGCACCGCCATGGTGTACAACGAGGCTGCAGCCTGAACTGCTGCCGCGTATGTCCTGCCATTCAAACGAGATGTATCCTGAAGGGGTTTGGACGGCAGGGAGGGAGCCTTAATAGAAGATGTCTCCTGCATAGAGTTTAGATAGCACAGGGGGCATCTTTTCATAACCATTCTCACGCATCCCCTCGATGTTGGCATAACTAGTATGCTGAAATCTGTAAATGCGGGATGAGAATGGATTTTTCCAAGCCTTCTCGATCTCCACATGAAGATCGGGAAGGAATGGAAGGCTCACCTGAGCTCAACATATGCAGAGATCCAAACTATACACTCCTATAAGAACAAAAGGAAATTACTGATAGGGACTATCAGTAATTTCCTATTACTGGGCAGACAATTCTCACCGTGACCACAACGCGCAGCATGCATTCAGCTCCCGCGGGAGCTAAACACGCCCCGGCCAAGCGCTAGATTACCTCGGAAATCAAGCGAGAACGGGAACCGCTGCCGCAAATTCGTTGCTATTCCCGCGAGAGGCGAACGCACTCATGCAAACGCCATCTACAAATTCGGGTAAATGGTGAAGTACTCACCTCCCCCTCAGTAGTCCTGTGAATGCATCACGATGAGCACAAGCCATCTCCTCATGAGATGAGCGCGTTCAATTCATGCTTATCCCTCACAAGAAACAAGCAATGAATGCAGAGCGCATCCAACTCCCTCGAGAGCTAAACGCGCTTGCTCTTCACTACACACACACAGAAAGCGAGCCGTGTAAACCTGCGTGTATCAGAGCAAAGCCTCTGCCGAGAGAACATGCACTCCTAGTCGTGCTTAACATAAACAAACGGTCAGTGAAGACGAAGAAGAGGATGACGTGTTATCCCAGCGCCCTTTTATACTGTGATCGCGCAGCGTAATGACGT
>NW_015645076.1:2453992-2460062 GCF_001515625.1 Sinocyclocheilus rhinocerous | reverse complement strand
TATATATATATCTATATATATATATATATATATATATATATACCATTGCTTTATTTAGCACTGTATTTTGTATACTTTCTGCATGCATAACATTTCTTTATCAAAGAAAGCCATCAAAACCAACATCTGTACTTTTTTCTAAATTCATACTTTTTGAATGCATGAATATTGCTTGAATACCTTTTGCTTGTCACTGGGGCAGTGGCCTCAAAGGTACATCTTTCTACCTTATCTACCCATAAAGCAGTAGTTCTAATCTTTTTTGACTCAAACGCACCCCACTGTCCACAACAACATTCAAAGGTATGGAGTTACTGTTTTTTTTTCTATTCAATCAAAAAATACTGTGTTTGAGAGCAAAACTAATTACATTGTAATTAAAAAATAAAAGACTGCAATTACAAAAAATAAAAATAAAAGATTTAATTACAAAAATATAGTAATTGATAACAAAATCTTTGCGTTGCAAACAAATATTCTCTTTCCTTTATGCAGTTCTCACACTTTTCATTATGCACCCATATATTTTGCTCTCTGATCTGCTGAATGGGTCTAAAATGTTTGCTTGTGAGGTGAAAAGTTTAGCTTATGAGTTGAAAAGTTTTGAAACTGGTTATCTACATGCACTTAAGAGTGTTCTAAAGAAGACCATGATCATGACATTAGACAACGACGTGTTGTTCTTAACGCCACAAGCTTGCTCTCTGTCCAGGACCATGCAGTGGGTTGTGGCCAGATTATTGTGCAAAGCAAGAGTGATCAATAGAAACAGGTCTTTCATTCTGGTGCATAGTTAACGCCCACTGAGATGCTTCAACTTTACTCACAAGCAAAACTTTTCAGCTCGCAAGCAGATTTTAGATCTGCAAAAAATGACAGCAGAACAGAGACCAAAATGTATGGTGGGTGCATAATGAAAATGTGGGAACTGCATAAAGTAAAAAGAATATTTGTTTGCAATGCAAAGAGATTTGTTATCAGTAACTTTAGTCTTAACAAGACTTTTTGTACCCATCTGGTGGGTTTGCTGCCAAAAATCTCCTTCTTTTTAAATTTTTTTAAAATTTCATCTGACCATAGAAGCCAGTCCCGTTTGAAGTTCCAGTCGTGCGAGCCGTGTAAACCTGCGTGTATCAGAGCAAAGCCTCTGCCGAGAGAACATGCACTCCTAGTCGTGCTTAACATAAACAAACGGTCAGTGAAGACGAAGAAGAGGATGACGTGTTATCCCAGCGCCCTTTTATACTGTGATCGCGCAGGGTAATGACGTCATAGGCGGTCGCCGGCCAATATCATTGTCGTGTTTAGATGTATGCTTCAGACACCGGTCACGCTGAAGGCGTTCCCCATAGCGACCTCTAGAGGATGCAGTTCGAAGTTCCCTCGGAAGGGAACTTTAATTAAATTGCAAGTTAATGCAAAATCATTTTAGATTCAGACTAATTAAAAGAATGAAAAACACATCATTTCATAAAAAAAATATATAAATATTTCATATTTTAAGACTAACTACTGTAAAGTAGAAATCAATTAGTGGTTTTAAATTTTTGGAAGCAAACCAGTTAAATACAAACCCCAACCCACAGTAGCTTTCATTGGTCAACTCAATTACGCAGTCAAGAAAAATTCAGACTTAAGTTCAGAAAAATCATGGATGGATCCAATCATGACAAACAGTAATGGTATCTATCAGGATGTGCTACCAAGGTTAGGGGTTAGTATTTGTTTTAGTGTTGTGTAGGCAATCAGCACAGTGTGCACTTAACTGGTTTAAAGGGAAAAGTATGCATTGGAAGCAGTTAAAGCTAATTGTTTATTATTGTAAATCGGTGTATGATCATTAAAAAGCAAAAAATAAATAAATAAATAAATGAATAAATAATAATTATTATTATTACTGCAAGTGGAAATAATATCCAAAATAATGATTTCTTCTGCAATCCACAGAGAAACTAAAAGCACTGGCTCTCATTAGGTGAGCTATCAGTCTCATGCAGAGGCAACATATCATTAGACTGAGTTTAAGACAGTCTAGTTGTTCAAATTTGGACCTTTTGGACATTTACGTAAAAAGCAGTGACCTGAAAATAAAGCATCAGTAATTCACACAGACCTGAACATGCTGTTTGGATCCAGCATAAAACAAGTGAGTGTCCAGAAACCAGGATTACTTTAATGGAATGATGTACTTCTGCTGCTGAGCCACAAAGTAAATGACTTCCTGTTCTCGGCAGGCCAGCTGCAGACCTGCTGCGATTTGTGCAGTTAATTAGCATGGTTACAACAAGACATTAAACAGCATTACTGCAAATTGCAAGGGTCTGCTGACTAGAGATGACCAGAATTAACCTATGGGTGCTGTCTATGAAACTATGATCACGTTCTTGTTATAGTGCCAAATGTCGAGGCATGTTAAAAACACAATACATATAAATATATTTATGTAAAATAATACATTCTGATCTAATTTCAATCTTGCTTTACCCCAGGGCCTGAATTATAATTATCTTACAATGGAAAACAATATGGACCTTCCCAGAATGGAAAATGATGGATTCCAGAATGCTCTCACTGTTCATCCTGTGACCAGTGCAGAATTTATGTATCGTCTGCACAAACATTTCACAGAAATAGAACTGCAGAAGACCTATGAAGAGATTGAAAAACTACAGGTTAGATTTACACCTTTTTCATCTGACCATAGAAGCCAGTCCCGTTTGAAGTTCCAGTCGTGTCTGACAACTAAACATGCTCGAGTTTGTTTTTGGATGAGCGAGGAGGACTTTTCTTGAAAGCCTCCTGTACAAAATGTGGTGATGTTGGGGCTGTTTGATTTTTTCTGACCCCAAAACTCAACTAATCTTTGCAATTCTCCAGCTGTGATCCTTGGACAGTCTTTGGCCACTCACACTCTCCTCTTCACCGTTCATTAGGACAATATAGACACACATCTTCTTCCAGGCAGATTTGTAACATCTTTAGTTGATTGGAACTTCTTAATTATTGTCCTGATGGTGGAAATGGGGATTTTTAATGCTTTAGCTATTTTCTTACAGCCACTCTATTTTGTGAAGCTCAACAATCTTGTTCTGCACATCAGAACTATAATCTTTGGTTTTACTCCTTGTGATGGATGATTAAGGGAAATTGGCCTTTGTGTTCCTCATATTTATAATCCTGTGGAACAGGAAGTCATGGCTGGACAATTTCATGCTCCTAGTCACCTTGGTGTGCTAAAAAATGTAAATATGAATGGGAATATACTTCAGATATATTTTACTCGCAAGAATTTCTAGGGGTGCCAATAATTGTGGCCAACATGCATTGGAAAAAAACATTTATTTCATTATGTGAGTTTCCCCCCACTTTCAATTGTTATACTTAAATGAAAGGTTAGAATTTTGTGAATTTTTTGAATGAAAGATCAAAAGGATAAACAATGCAGATTTATTTTCACAGCCACCTTTGCTCATATTTACCAAGGGTGCCAATATTAGTGGAGGGCTCTAAAGTTTTTCTCTCACAGTATGTTTTATTGAATAAAAAAAAGACACAAAATTAACTACATACAAAGGCTTTGATTTATGACTTTTCCATTTGTTTGTGATGTACTGGATAAGGATTAAGGGTTAATTGATTTTTTTATAATTTTTTTTTACTAAATATTTTAGAACTTAACATAATTAGAAAAAGGTATATTCATGATAACATTTTAAGATTTCAAATGACACTTTTAAAATTAGTCCTCCTTAATATATCTAGGTTTTCTAAAACCATGATGTTGTCTTAAGAAAATAAATAAATTAAATAAATGAATGAAGAAAAATTATAAATAAATATCTACAGTTTTTTTTTTAAAGTCATCTTGAATCCCCGTTGAAAGTTTGCTGAGGCCCTCTAGTGGGCCCCGGCCCCTGGTTGAAAACCACTGATCTAAAGGGTACTATTTTACACTTTAATATACTGATATGTACTCTTAAGGAACTAATATGCACCTTTTAAGATTATATAAAGGTATGAAGGTGTACTGTCCGAGTGACAAGCTTTTTTCCCTAAAGATATAGTGTATGTGTTTGTTTTATGCCTTTTGTCAGCTTTTCATGAATCTTACTCTTCACCCTTAGTCTGAGATAAAGAATGTCAGTGAATTAGCAGTGGATGGAAACAAGAGTGCTTTGTGGCCCATCGGCATCACACATCCCTTTGAACCAAAGAGCCGCTTTGAGGTACTGCGTTGGGACTACTCTACTGAAGATAACCTTTTCTCCTGCGTGGATGGTGCCCCTAAATGCCTGCTCAGTGGTGCTGATCGTGATGACGTGACTAACGTCATCAAGGTCGCCGTTGAAGAGCTTAACAAAAAATACAGCCCTTTTGTACAGCTAAGTGCTCCACAGCTGGTGAATGGTTACAGGCGCTTGGACCATACACGAGGGATGGAGTACACCTTGGACCTGCAGTTCCAGGCCACGACTGAGTCTGGTCACCAGAAATCTATTGCACGCCATGTACACCTTGTGCGACCCCTCAGCCAGGTAGAGATTATCCCCATGCCTTATGTCACAGAGGCTACACGAGTCCACGTCCTCCTGCCTCTCACCAGTTATGACTCCCATGTAGCGCTGCGCTTCTTAGATCACTGTTCCTCCAACTTGTTTGAGACTGGTGAGAATGCAGTTCTTAACTTCCTGTTCACCTACGAAACCGCCGAGGCCCAAAAAGTGAGTACAAATGACGTCTTTGCAGAGGTCAAGGCTAAGATCACTTCCGTCGAGCACAGATATCCCAGCGTGAAGGTGTCTTGGATCAGCATAAAGACAGAAAGTCCGGGTGTCCTGCGGATCCTGGATATTGTATCTAGGAAGCACCCGGTGGAAACACTCATCCTCCTGGTCACAGCTGACACTGTACTCAACTCAGAGTTTTTGAATCGCTGTTGTATGAATGCCATCAGTGGCTGGCAGGCTTTCTTTCCCATCCATTTCCAAGAATTTGACCCCAGTGTGGCTTATCCAGACCAGGTTCCTCCTGCCTCATCAGACCTGGTCAGGGAAGCGGGTCACTTTGATCGCTACATCTTTGAGGAGGCGTGTTTCTACAACTCTGACTACATGTCCTCGCGCACACGGATCACTGGGGATTTGCAGGAGAACGAGGAGCTGCTGGAGAGCCTGGATCTTTATGACATGTTTGTGCAGTATTCAGGGCTACACGTGCTCCGTGCTATCGAGCCTGCTTTGCGCCAGGCATACCGCAACCAGACCTGCAATCCACGGCTAAGTGAGGACGTGTTCCACCGCTGTCTCCAGAGCACTCTGGAGAGCCAGGGGTCACGTTCCCAACTCGCCATGCTAATATTTGAACAAGAGCAAGGCAACAGCACCTGATGACCTTCCAAAGAAGCAACAGTGGGGTAAATGTAGACTGGCTAACATCATTTTAACATCTGTCAACCAGTTCTCTAGTAAAAGCTGTTTGATTATCTTACTGAAACCAAAGAGAAATGTTCTGAAAGGAACATTTTGAGACATTTAATAAGAAATGTCTAGAGACATAATTTCCGTGAGCACTTGACTCACAACTGTTAATGCACTACAAAAAATTTATTTCACTGTGCTTTTCTGAGTAATTTTACAATTTTATTTTGCGACACGTTTCATTTTGCTGCCTCGTTAGGATGAATTGATTTTAATGTTGTGACCGCAGTTTGGGGAACCTCCAAAAAAACGTGTATTTTACCCTCTGGAATGCGATTTTTACCGGTTGACCCCCATCGAAACGCGATTGGGCTAGTTTTGAGTAGCAATTGAGCGGGTTTTTTGTGAAAACCTGGCAACCCTGGCACGCTACATGCGGAAATGTTTGAAAGCATATATAATGAACGTACTTCAAAACGGCACATTGAAATTACTCAAGCAATAACAGTGTTACGGTGCATTTCATTACTGAAGACTTCGACCTTAATATATAATAAGGTAATATATATATATATATATATATATATACAGGGCTCCAGACTGCGACCAAAAATATTAATTTGCGAGTGAAGTTTTTGCTGAGGTCGCCACTG
>NW_015645076.1:2422864-2453757 GCF_001515625.1 Sinocyclocheilus rhinocerous | reverse complement strand
TCAGAATCAAGTATTACACAGAGCCGTGTAATATATATATATATATATATATATATATTCTTATTTATTTATTTAAAGTCTGTCTAAAGCAGTGGTTCTCAAAGTGTGTGGTTCACACATTATAATCGTTATAATCATTATAATCGTCGACTCATTATAATTGTCACTGATTATAATGAGTTCTACTCACTGATCTATAATGACTGAAAACCTGGCAACCCTGGCACGCTACATGCGGAAATGTTTGAAAGCATATATAATGAACGTACTTCAAAACGGCACATTGAAATTACTCAAGCAATAACAGTGTTACGGTGCATTTCATTACTGAAGACTTCGACCTTAAAATAATATATATAATAAGGTAATATATATATATTCTTATTTATTTATTTAAAGTCTGTCTAAAGCAGTGGTTCTCAAAGTGTGTGGTTCACACATTATAATCGTTATAATCATTATAATCGTCGACTCATTATAATTGTCACTGATTATAATGAGTTCTACTCACTGATCTATAATGACTGTTATTATCTCTCTCTATTATAGATCAGTGGTTCTACTGTATTTTGCTGCTCGCTTCTGGTGTTGACACGGTGTTTAATGTCGTTGGTGAGGAGGAAAGCCTGTGTATGTCCTATGCCTTAGCGGACAGCATGAAACCCACAAAAAATAAATAAATAAATAACAGAGAGAGAATAATAATAATAACAGTTATTCTCTCTGTGCTATTTTTCAATGTTTCAAGTGATGCAGGTGTTTTTTTTCGCTGTAGGTTTTTTAAATTAAAAAAGCATTGTTGAAAATTACCAATGAAATTATTTGGTAGTCTGAGGTGGGATTTTTTTATAGGTTTAAAGGGGGGCGCGACCAAAAAAGTTTGAGAACCACTGGTCTAAAGTTAACAGATAGTGTTTAAAAAGTGCAGTCCACATGTTTACATGTGTTTACATATTCATGTTTACATCAGGCTTATTTGTCAGTGCTTTATGTTGTCATAATTATTACATGCTTACAAGGTTGGAAGTTCAACAAATCAGTCAATATACTGTGATTGTAGTTGTTAAATAAAAATGTCATTCATATCAATTCATGCATCACCTAATTTCATCGTAACATATAGGCCTGGCCTACAGAAAAGAACATTTATGTTTAATCTATCTAATACTGTGTTGGTCATACTATACAATCATTTATAGCTTTCTTTGTTGAATAATACAGAACATAAAGAGCTTTACAAAATAATTGCATATTAAATCGCAATCGCAATATTGGTAAAAAAAAAAAATCGCAATTAGATTATTTTCCAAAATCGTTCAGCCCTAGTTGTTGACTTCTCCAGTAACGTTAGTTTGTTGTTGTTGTTGTTGTTGTTCTGTCTCCTTTTTTTCCGACTGTGAAACAAATGGCCGGGGCCAGTGTTGCCACCTTGTGGTAATTCAAGACGCATGTGCAAGGTAAGCGTGCAGAGTTAAGGTGGTTAGAAATATCTGCCAGCGTACATACAGTTTGCACTGTAGTGCAGTAGTGCAACAGCAGAATTTCTGTAAGTAAAAAATAATAATTATCCATGGGGAAATTCATTTTTAACAATAACTATTAAACCTTTAAAAATGTGTTCAAATTTTAACTTATTTTTAAAATAACCATGTTTAACAGCTGAATTTGCAGTGAAAAACTACATTACCCATGATGCTGTACAGAAAAGTCCACCAATCAGAAAATGTGACGTACAGTAATTGAGTCGGTCTCTCTATGCTCTTATGATACTTCAATATTTGTGTGTGTGTGTGTGTATGTATATATATATATATATATTAGGGGTGTAACGGTACACGTATTCGTACCGAACCGTTTCGGTAAGGGTCTTTCGGTTCGGTACGCATGTGTACCGCACGAATACAGTTTTTTTTCTTCTTCTTCTCAGGAAATTCAAATAATAAATGGCGTTTTGACCGTCTTTTATGTGGCATGACAGATCGCTGTATAAACGCCTTAGAGAGCCGCTTCTGGGACGGTTCAGAAACGTGCTGGTATAATCCCAACACAAGCACTGACTAGAGCGGCCGCGATCAGCTCCGGTTCCCGTGTCTGAGCCGTGACGCCCCGCAGATTTGTGCAGAGCGGAGCGCGAGTGAACGCGATCATTCCTTCCTCTGTACTACTAGTTTTAACACGAATAAACATGACTGAACATCTCATGCCTCATGTAATTGCTCAATCAGTGTTTCAACCGCGGAAAGACATCAACAATACAGCGTGGAAATAAAATGTCACGTAGCATTTAATTTACCTCAGCAAGTCATCAGTGTCCACAGCTCGTTAGTTCACTAGAGAAATGAAGTCTAGAGAGGAGCATTTTGCGAAATATTACACCATATACTCATCATATTTTACTAAACCTGTTAGTCTTAATTACTTAATGTACAGTATGTTTAAATTAATCTGTTATGAAACATGCTACGACAGCCATTGTGTAATTGAATATATTTTAACAAATAGCTTAGAAATTGTATTATTTATAAATTAATTTAAAAACTGCATTATGTGCAATTTACATGTTTGCATACAATTTTTTTTTTTTTTAAGTTGAGTGTTGATCATCTATTTAAAAATAAATAGCAATTAAATTTAAGTTTGGGTTAAGTTGTTAGGCCTAATTGTAAAAGGGCTCCCTATAGTTTTAAGCAGAAGCTGAGGTAGATTTTTATCACTAAGAAAATTTAAACTATCCCCCTGCTGTACCGAAATCATACCGAACCGTGACGTTAAAACCGAGGTACGTACCGAACTGTCATATTTGTGTACCGTTACACCCCTAATATATATATATATATATATATGCATATTTTACAATAAACGTAAATATATAGCTTCTATTGAATTAAAAACAACTTTTAATGAGTATTGCTATATATTTTTAATTCATGTCATTCATAATGCTTCATGGGATTGTAGTTCAGTCCCTCAATAAAGCCACTATATATGTGTTGTAGCTTTGTCTTTTTGTCTGATTTTCAAATACTTTTTGCTTCAAATGAAAGTTTGTAATGTTGCAAAAAAACAAAAGTAAACTTGGGGCTAGTGATGGAGATGGGAATGTTTTTTTTTCAATAATTGTAGTGAAAGAATTTGCTTTGCATTTTTATTGTGGCTGCAGCTGAGGGAAGAGAAGATAAAGTATGTTTACAACAATACTGGACAGTTCAGAAAGGATGAATGTATAAAGCTATTTCCACAATTTATTTTGTATTATTCCAGTTTTCTGAATCCACCCATGTTAGAAATGCATTACAGTATTCCACCCACACTTCCTTTTCCCGTGAGCTGTGGCTGTCTGGGACAACCTAACTATATTGTCCATGTAAAAATCTGTGCCTTTAAATCTGCTCCTTCACAGTGAAATGCTTCTCAGCTATGCAACCAACAAACAAATTAACACAAAATAATTTTTATTTTGTTTTGTTTTGCACATAAACCAAATATTTAAGAATATTTATAATGTCAAAATGATGTTTAGGTGTTTGTTTTTTTTCCCTTCTATAATTCTTTACAGAAAAGATGCTTGTTAGCAGAGAACCAGGTGTTGGGCTCTGGAACTAACATGTTGTAATGAGGTTATAGAGTTAAAGTGCATCACACTGCAGATATTTACTGTGTGCACCGTGCTGCTGCTAACAGAAAAGGTTACAGATGAAGAGCTTAAGAAGCTCTAATTCTATTTGTTGAAAGTGTGTCACTGTAGGTGACGGCACATTTTCATCATCATCATTATTATTATTAATAATAATATGTAATCACAACCAATTTTTTCACAACTTGCATTACAGTCTTTTTGACCCACCCATGTGATATTGTTAAAAAACAACTTTTATTCACCAAATACTTCCACAGTAATTTGCAGAATTGCAAATTCTTACCCTTGAATGTCCATGGTTATGGAGCCACCAGACTTTGACTTGGTGTTGCAAATTTCATACAAAGTTGTGTTGATGAAATATGATAGGTGTTTGTGTTTTAGTGTTAGGCCCACTAGATGGCAGTAAAAGCTGATTTTTTTTTCTCCTTGAAATATTGTCCTCATGTACAAGGTTAATTGTGAAAGTTCTGCATATTCAATCAGAAGGCTCTGGCATAAGACTAGTCTCCAATACATTATTCAAGACATGGAATTTAAAAGAAGAAGAAGAAGAACTCATGGTGGTTTTAAGGTTATACTCTGACAGTTTTGTTTCAGCTGTAGACAGTATTACTGTGTTCTAGTACTTTTCAGACTGATTTATTTATGACCAGATGGAAATGATGGATATTTAGCAAAATGTTACTACAATTTTAAATGTATCTATTTGTATTTGAATGTGCTTGTATTTGAATACAAAATAAATATCACCTACCTTTTTATATTCATATAAAGAAGTTAATTGTGTTTTTAATTGTATTTATTTATTTATTTTACTTGAGATGATTTCAGCAAACAGAGTGTGCTCTAGTGTGATGTTTTCCATGTTTCAAACCTAGAGTCAGACTGTTTCATTATAAGGACTACAGCACAATGGAGAAGTTACATAAGACTGAAAAAGAACATAACACCTACTCACAGAGAAACGAGTGGTATATTTTAGCTGTTCTCCTACTGAGAAGTCTCATTATGTTATTAAGAAATGTGAAATGGTGAAATGATGCAAGCACTGTACATTACCAAATAAAGAATCACAGAGAAACCAACTCTTTCTGCACTTAGCAACACCTGTGTGTTTGCTTCATCTCTCTGTTTTCCTTATAACTTTCATTTAGTTCATATTTGTCCTGTCACATAGGTAATTTATGTGAAATGCAACATTCTGATCGAATCTGATCCTTTCTGGTCCTTTCTTCTTTGAAGTCCGTGATAGGTCCATCCAGATGGGAAAAAAATCAACAAAAGCACATGTGAAACACATTGTGTGGTTTCTTCATCTTGTATTGACTTGAACAATGAGAACAGTGACGATGTGACTGGTTTGAGCCGGTTTCACATGAGGTCCTGGATTAGGCTTTGGCTGTAGCTTTTATAAGTGGAAAAAAAAATTAAATTTGTATTTCAGTGTGCAGGGTCCATTCATGATCCCAATTTCAAGTTCAGTGATATGAAAAATAAATACAAAGAAGAAGAGGCATCCCTTAACAAGTAAAGTCCTGCTGTACAACTGCTTGTGCATCATGATGATTTGGTAATATTGAAGTTGGATGTGCACTGTGCGGTTGAGCCACTTCATTAGCTGCCTGTTGAGAAACGAATCGCATGATGCGGGTCATCAGTTATAGGTGCAATGTGTATAAGCCATCAAAAAATCTCTCTGTTTCTCTGACTCACCTTGACTTTGACCTCTTCAAATCTGACTGTAGCTATAGTTCCATCTGCCAGCTGAGCTCTCAGGTTCTGTTCTCGCAGGTTCTCTGTTCTCTGGATCTGCTCTTGAATCAAGTTCCTTTGGTTTTGTTGTTTCTGACTCTTTTTTGGTTTCAGGAGTTGCTTGATTTTGAATTTGACCACCTACAGAGATAACGATTAAACGCGGACTGAAAGGACAAGAGGTGTGTGTATTATGATAGTATGTTTATTTGAATGTCATAGAACTGTCCTTTTACAATGAAGTGAAGATACCTCATAGATATAATCAAGTATTTCCAGTATAGTAAGAATACTGGCCCCAATGAAGAGCCCCATCTGTCCACCAATATCTCCTGGAAATGGAAACCAAACATCAATAAACAAAAAACATAAAATAGTTAAGTCTTTCTTCTGTTTTAATCATCTATTTTCTATAGTATTAATTTGTCGGCATTTCACCAGCCAATTTGCAGACAAAATTTTTAAGTTACCGACCATTCAGAACTTGTATTAGCCAAAACAACAATATCAGAAATAAAAAATATTATCAAAACCACAGCTAAGATTTAAATATATTTATTATTATATTTATTATCAATTCAAAATATGATCAGCTGTTTTCTCTCAAAAGTCGGCGTACTGAAATCGGCATATTGAAGCCTGTCCTCCATTGACATCCATTAAAAAAAATGCCAACACATTCTCACTCCCAATACATCTGATAATGAAAATGATGCCCCAAAATATCATGTAATGGAAAAACTATAATCCAGCATATAGTTCCCCTTCTAGGGAACTCACGCTGTTTCCTCTAGCAGACACTTGGGGACTGCAGCAGGACCAGTGTCTGAAACAACTCCAGTCCTATTGGCCCACGTAGCCCCTGACGTCACAGGTGGGCACCCCGAAGTATAAGAGGGCGCAGGCAGAACACGTCACCAACTTTTGTTGCCTTCAGGAGCCGTCTGTTTGTTAAGCGTGTGTGAATCATTATCCTCCCCTGATTTCAGGGTATCTTCCAAGCAGGCCATCCCCCTGAATCCTGCATGCTAAGTATGGCTTTCCTCCCCTTTGTTAGGGTTTTTCAAGTGGATGGCCCATTGCTGTTAGAACATACTAAACTGCAGTGGAAACGTCATTCGTACCGAGCCGAGTCGTACCACGCAGTGGAAAAGCGCCAATAGTTGTTTGAGGACAGCTGTTTTTGTAGCTTGATTTTGAGGAATGTCCCTTCTTGAGTTAAGCTAGATAGGTTTAGGAGTGGGCTGCCTCCCCAGGTCTCACGGTATTTTTAAGTGGGTGGTCCCTCTCAATCCTGCATATTAAGTTTGGGCTGAGTAGACTGTTCCCCACCTCAGGGCTTTTAAGTGGACAGCCCATGCTCAGAATGTAGCTGTCTGTGGATAGTTGTGCTTCAGCTCAAACTTACTTTGCTCTGTAATATAGCGGTCTAAGGGCAGCTGTGTTCCAGCCTGACTTCTATGACTAGGTTTGGCTCCTCTAGGCACAAGCCCTCTCAAGTAGTCCCTCCATGCTTTGAGCTGTCTCCCCTGTATGGTTTCAAGTACAGTAGATAGCCCATTGCTTTTAGAAACATAGCTGTTTGAGGATAGTTATGTTTCCATGCTTGGCTAGATGAGATGTCCCTCCTTTTTGTGTAGTTTGATTGGGTTCCCCTTTATTCCCAAGTTATTTTAACTTCCTGCCTAATATTTCAGGCAGCAGGGCTGGGCTTCCTCCCCGTTTTCTAGGATTTTTAAGTAGGTGGTCCCCCTTAGGTTCCTTCTATTATGCTAGGCTGCCTCCCCTGATTTCAGGGTATTTTTCAAGCAGGTAGTTTCCTTGTTTTTCCATGCTTTAAGCTGTCTCCCCTGTATTAGGGTCTCAAGTAGATGGCTCATTGCTTTTAGAAACATAGCTGTTTGAGGACAGTTATGTTTCCAGCTAGCTCAAGTTATTTAGCTTCTTGCCTAATATTTAGGTAGGAGGGCTGGGATTCCTCCCTGTTTTCTAGGGGTTTCAAGTCAGCGGTCCCCTTTGGGTCCCCTTCTATTATGCTAGGCTGCCTCCCCCAATTGCAGGGTATTTTTCAAGCAGGCAGTTTTCCTAATTTCTCATGCTGTCTCCCCTGTATTAAGGTTTCAAGTGGACAGGCATGCACCACAGCGTGGCATAGTGGGTTTTTTCATTCCCCAAATTGTCCTCTTGGGGACACAGTGTGAGTTCCCTTGAAGGGGAACGTCTCGGGTTGCACATGTGGCCCCGAGAGGGAACGAGACACTGCATCCCCTTGCCACGCCTAGGGCTCTGGGCAATCTTCAGCCTTGCTGAGAGAAAGTGCTATTCGAGTATAGCTGTGTTCCAGCTCGGTGACTACTCCCCTTTTTATATACTATTTATATAGTGGTCTCCTTGAGCCCCTTGCCAAGACTGTGCTGTCTCCCCTGTCAGGATTTGAAGTAGATAGCCCACACTCTGTGGTCTTGGCAATCTTCAGTTATGACCTTTAGAGGATAGTTATCTGAGGATAGCTCAGTGACTAATCCCCTTACTAGGGTCTGTGGTCCTTGTATTATCATGCTAAGGGGTTGCTCACATAACATGGCTATCTGAGGGTAGCTGTGTTCTTAACTTGGTGTGGATGTTCCTCTTTCATCTGAAACTGGGTTCCCAATTTCTGCCAAGCTTTCTGAGTGGCCCGGGCCGTCAGTGGCTTGGCCCCTTTCTGAGGAAAGGTTATGTGTATGTCTGTAACTTCCTTGGTGCTATCTCACCAGATGGACATGGGCATTTCCTTCCCCAAGTGTCCACTAGAGGACGCAGCGCGAGTTCCCTAGAAGGGGAACGTCTCGGGTTACGCATGTAACCATGGTTCCCTGAGAGGGAACGAGACACTGCGTCCCTTCGTCATTGAAAAATTGGCCTATTGTCTCCAAGTGCAGCCTGTACATTCCACACCTGTACGACTTTCTTTCTGAATGTTAACAGCACTGGACCCTATTGTCTTTCATTATTTGAAGTAAAATTTGAGACATTATTGTGAAAAACATCTCTTTTGTTGTCCAGAAGAAAGTGACCCAATTTTCATTTCTGGGCGAACTATCCCTGTAAGCGGCCAAGTCTAATAGTTTAAGCAGCTGAGGGATGCTGGACGGTGCTTGTAAATGGACGTGCACGCTTGAATTACTATTAACTGTAATGTCCACACAAGATGTTAAAATGCTCATTGTTGTAGATTTATTTTACCGTTACTGGTCTTCATTTCCATGTAGGTAAGAATCCAAACAAACAGTCAATAAATCCACCAGTCCTTCACCTTTACAACGACTTGCATAGCGTGGTACAATCAGCCTAGCGTAGCGGTCAAAAAACTGTGTGCACCTTCCCTCCAGCAACACTGAGGGAAGGTTCCCACCTATATTCTGTGAACAATCACCCAAGAGTGACCCCTACTGGACATACACATATATAACAATTCAAAGTAAAGACCAAAATGGCTCTTACAGTCCCTTTAATACTTTTTTGAGAAGGCAGACATGCCGCACCTCTGATGACCATAACAGTTGCTGTACAGATGTTTATAGTGTGTGAGGATTGGAAACCTACCTAACAGACCAGCGATGTCGTACACTTTCTTCTGTTCAATTGTCTCATAATTAAGGGCCTCAAAGAAAATATCCAAGATGAGAAAGTTGTCTCTGCACAATGAAAAGTTTAATAAAAATGTTTTAATTCCCTGCAGGAAAACAGTATAGAAATGAGCCCATTATTTTTTGTATTATGGAAAGAAAAGGATTAGCACCAAAAATGGTTAAAAAATAATGGAAACCACAGAATGTCATTATAGAGCAGTCTATTAAAATAGTTTTTTTTTTTCTATTATTGAGCCAATGAATGGAAGACAACAATTATATTTTTCATCCCATTATATAACTGAAACGAGCCTGCAGTTTGGACAAGGAATCCTGCTATAGTTATTAGAAAATGCTGATAGAATTTGTGAGAGAAGCAGGTTTTGCAAAAAAAAAAAAAAAAAAATTACAGATCAAATAAATACCGACTTTGTAGTGCCATAGCAGATTTATTGACTATAACTATTAAATATAATGTGTCTATGGTCATAACTTCATGGTAATAGAAAATGACAGGATGAGATGATGGATGGGGTGATAAATGTTTGGATGTGTGGCCAGCTTAGCAAATAGGATGGTGAATAGTTCAGTGAGGTGTGCTGTTGTAGTCCTATTAAAAAAAAAAAAAAAATTTAATAATAATAATAAATAAAAAATGCTGTGCAGGTATCCTTGCAGAAGCATATTTAGTTTCCTATGAAAAAATGGCTGGGTCTGTTTCCTCTCTGGTCTGTCTGAGGGTATAAACTATAACGTTCAAAATGTTCAGCGGCAGAATGAAAACTACCCCATGTGTATGTGTGGCCGTTTATGTATTAGACTTACCTGATGTATTCCTCTGATTTCTGGTATTTGCGAGAAAGGTAGCGAGCGGAGCCCCTGCTGGGGATTTTAACCATAGAGAGCTCTTTTCCATACCGAGTCAAATTACAGGGTGTCTCGCAGGGGCATGAGTCACCTGTGCTCTTCTGGAGTAAAGCTGCAGAAGTGTACAGGAAATATTGATGAATTATATTTGCTGAGGACAAGAACTGCAATGAATGGTGTTATAGTTATCATCAATAATCAAGCTCTCAGTGTTGTTGAGTAGTTTTGAATACAATAGGGAGTTTTTAAACCTCCAGTTGTGAATAATCACTGTTTAAAAATCACTATTATTTACTGATGATACTTTATGTAGCAGGGGTGTAAAAAGTACAGATACTATGTCAACAAATTTACTCAAGTATCCACATTTTAAAAGTTAAAAAATAAAACACTTTTCTTACCTTTAAATTGACTTTTTACTTTTTTTTTGTTTAAGTTTAGTATTAGTATTTATTGTTGATGGAAAAACTGTAAAGAAATCTGTCAAAAATCATTATTTTTCCTATAGTTCTGACTATGTAAAACTTTCAGCAGATGTTAAACTAAAACCAATATCCTGAAACCTGTTACTAATATATCTTCAGTTAAATTTCACAGTGGTTTGACATTTGAATATAATATTTTTTAAATTAATAATCAATACTAATCTTAAATCATATTCACACAATTCATCTACATCAATGGTTATCATAAAAACTCATTAATATTGTTCAAAGCCTATGTCTGAATGGACTAGTTCACTGAAAAAAAATTTAACATTAACAAAAAACAGTTCTTCAAAATATCTTTCACAGAAGAAGATATGAGGGTGAGTAATTAATGTCAGGATTTTAAATATGTGGTGAACTATCCCTTTAAATGTATTAACTGAGCTGATCAATTAATCATTACTATTTATATGTTTAAGATGTGTCTGTGATGATCTTACCTAACGCCTTGTTAACACACTTGATTTTACTGGGTGTGCAGATATCAGCATCGCCTGTAGAGAGATATTTGATGTGTGAAACATTTATTCATCACATCAGTTAGGGGGCTTGTAGATTGTTTACAGAAGTCTGCTCCATAAAGTGTTTTCAAGAAAGCCACTGTCTCGACAGGTAAACAATGAATGTTGAGATGCAGCTGCCAATCTGTCAGCAGCTTTAAGAACAATTTTACAGATCAGCTGTGTGGTGGCGTGACAAGTACCAACACAGCATATTTGTTCTTACTGATACAGACCGTTTTTATGACAACTCTGCCACTCACATACTACAGCACGCACCTGGCATATGCACCATCCTGCAGTTGCACTCTCTCTGCACCTGTGTGCTCTCACAGTGCAGTCTGCAAGCGCTGACGCTGTAGGTGTCGTATCCTGGGATCACAGGCTCAGATGAAGCCCGACAGTTTCCCCACGGCTGTGGCAGGTATGTTAGCTAGAAAAACAGTAGACATTTAGAGAAAAGGTCTGTGTGTCTCTGCTTCTTTGTCTGCCTGAGTGCACCCTATGGCTGTGAAATACTTAGCACATGCAGTCTCAATTAGAAAATATCCCAGTCAGCCTTGAAAACTTTTTGACTATTAGCTCCTAATTTAAAATGTCTGGAATTCAAGAGTTTAGAACAGCTTTCTTTTGAATTCAGGCCTTAGCCGTTTTTATGGTTTTTACCGCAGTTAAACCTACCCTCTGTTCCTGACAGGAAACAAATGTCTGGAATCCTGGAGAGACCCCAAAGCCCAGCTGGTGGATATACGGGGGTTCGTTCTGACTGTGAATCTGAACCCGAATACCTGCCTCCAGTGTGGTCTCATCTGAAAATGGACAGATTGAATGGGTAAAAAAATCTGACAGATGTTCTATTTCTTTGTACTTTTGAAGGTGAATTGATGTGAATCCACTCTATGTCGGAGTCCTGATCACTCTGTCGGGGTTTATTTTGCAAAAAATAATATATAACTGTATATTATTGTATAAATGTGTGCTAAATAAATAAATATATAAGTGGTCATAAAATACGGATTTAAGGTTTAAAATTATTTTCTAATTTGACCTGTATACACTACCTTTCAAAAGTATCAGGGTCCGATATATATATATATAAATCTTCAGATATATACATATTAAGCATATTAATAAGACATGTTTCTTGATAAGGATCTTGTGACACTGAAGACTTTGAGTAACGGCTGCTGACAATTCAGCTTTGCCACAGAAATAAATAACATTTTAAAATATATTAAAGTAGAAAACAGTTATTATAATTGTAATGATATTTCACAATATTACTCTTTGTACTGTGTATTTTTGGTCAAATATGTGAATGCAGCCTTGGTGAGAATAAGAGAGATTTCAAAATCTTATGACCCCAAAATTTTAAATGGTAGTAGGCTATATAAAAAAATTACATTGTACAGCATCAGATCAGCTTTGCAATAAACAATAAAATTAATACTGAAAATCTTCAAAGTCATTTTCACTACAATCGTTAAATGAGGTGCAAAATGGCAGCAGTTGCGTTTGTCACTCACTGGTTTCTCTCCAGATGGGCAGATACTCGTCCTGCTGAATATCCAGCATCAGCTCCAGTCCGTTTCCTGTGCCACCTTGCCTTACCCGCTTGGGTGACGTCTTGTTTCCATTAAACGTGTAACATTTCCCAAACCTTGTATACACCTGCAGACCACAGACACAAACGTGTATTACACATATTTGCACTACTGGAAACACCTCAACACCTGTGCTTCTCTGCCTAGTCTTTTTTCACACACACCAAAATCTTCATACAAAGGTGTTAGCAAATGGCACTTCACTTCTCTCAGATTTCCTAACTATACCATCACCTTATCCATTATTGAAGCAGCAGCATCAACTGTTGCATCTTTCCCTTATTTTGACTCTCTGTTCTGACTCCTCTAAGTAGGCCTGGTCAAAAGCTTGTTTCCACCACAAAATAAAAAAAAAAATCCAAATCCAAAAAAAGGTAATCTATTCTACATTTTCTCTTTTAAATTCACATTGCAATTACAAGTTTATATCAAACAATTCTGACTTTTTCACTCAATTATAGGAAGTTTACATAATAAAATTCTGGTTTTTTTTCTCAGAATTCTGAGTTTACATCTTTTTTTCTTGGAATTTTGATTTAACATTTTGCAATTCCGTTTTTTTTTTTTTTTGCCATGGAATAAAAAATGCAAGTTTACATCTTGCAATTCAGACATCTCTTCTCAGAATTATGGGTTTATACATTGCCATTGCAAGTCATAAACTCCTAATTGCAAGTTAGCATCTCGCAATTTAGATTTTTTTCTCTGAATTCTGAGTTTACATCTCGCAATTATGTTTTTTTGTTTCTGCCATGGAATAAAAAGTAAAAAAAAAAAAAAAAAGGTAATTGCAATTTTTTAAAATTCTTTCTTTCGCAAGAAAAAAGTCAGAACTGTGAGATAAAAAGTCACAATTAAATTTTTAAATCTTTTCACCCCATGGCGGAAACAAGCTTCCACAGTTTACTGAGACAGCACATAAGGGAACTCCAGATGACTTTACCTCATATTCCAATCTTGCCGAAAAGCTATGGTGCAAAGCTTGACGCTACTGCCCCGAGGAAACTCTTCTGCACCTTCTACTCCCTACTCAACCCTCCACCTACGCCTTCTCTCACAATTTTGACATTTTCTCTCACAATTCTGAGTTTACATCTCGCAATTATGTTTTTTTGTTTCTGCCATGGAATAAAAAGTAAAAAAAAAAAAAAAAAGGTAATTGCAATTTTTTAAAATTCTTTCTTTCGCAAGAAAAAAGTCAGAACTGTGAGATAAAAAGTCACAATTAAATTTTTAAATCTTTTCACCCCATGGCGGAAACAAGCTTCCACAGTTTACTGAGACAGCACATAAGGGAACTCCAGATGACTTTACCTCATATTCCAATCTTGCCGAAAAGCTATGGTGCAAAGCTTGATGCTACTGCCCCGAGGAAACTCTTCTGCACCTTCTACTCCCTACTCAACCCTCCACCTACGCCTTCCTCTCTCTCTCCTCATGACAAAAATAACATTGTGAACTTCCAAGTACTCTCTTCCATGTACTATCTTTTATCTGTTTTTTTTTTGTATTGGTATAGGAAGCTTTCCAAATTGCATGCATGCCATCTGTTGATAACAATGGTCTTGTAGGCAATACTAAAGCAATTTTGTAAGTTGCCCTGGATAACAGCATCCGCTAAATGCCTTGAATGAATATAAATGTAAGAGAACACTTTACCTTCTTCAAAAGGCCAATTTAGTCTGTTGAAATAGCTTTCACATTGTACAAAACACAGTGCACAGCTGTCACTCAAACACAGATTTTCAGATAAACACAAACTTCAATTATTTTATGTCTACCCAGTATAGCAGCAATTTTGCCAATGTCATGCTGGTTAGGGTTTTATCTATTTATTTATTTCAGTGCATGAAACCTTCCCCCAGAGAAAATCAAATACTCATGTAGACCAGAAGCCTTCCCACAAATCATTCTGATAACATACATGAGGGTGTAAAAGTCTATAATGACCAGAGATTGTTCACAAAACAGATGTGGTGGATAGAGGAGACACTATTATGTAAATGTACACAAACACTGTGTAGAGAACATGACTAAGAGACCAACTTCATAAGACCAGATACACATGACATACAACCTTTTTTGTCAAGTAAAATGTGGATAGATAGACTGTGCTGATACTACTGAATCTATTGAACATTGTAATGTTTTTGTCTTTCCTTGTGTAACCAAAATATCTACAATAACAAGATGTATAAAACTGTTGCATGATTTTATAAACAAGCCCAAAATACACAGGGACTCTTATTTTGAAATGCTTTTTCAACTGCTCATCGAGTGCTGCAGGGGTGATGTATTTTTGTAGGCCAGAACTCAGAAACAAGTTCACATTTTAGTATTTAAGGTTCCATCGTCTTGGTGTAAATGGGTTTTTTGAATGGCTTTTTGGTTTAATGCCTGAAATAAGGTCTGTGGTTAACACTAGCTCAACTACAGAGGTTGTCGGGGACATTAAACGTCATCACACCATATTGAACATTGTAATGTTTTTGTCTTTCCTTGTGTAACCAAAATCTACAATAACAAGATGTATAAAACTGTTGCATGGTTTTATAAACAAGCCCAAAATACACAGGGACTCTTATTTTGAAATGCTTTTTCAACTGCTCATCATGTGCTGCAGGGGTGATGTATTTTTGTAGGCCAGAACTCAGAAACAAGTTTGCATTTTAGTATTTAAGGTTCCATCGTCTTGGTGTAAATGGGTCTTTTGAATGGCTTTTTGGTTTAATGCCTGAAATAAGGTCTGTGGTTAACACTAGCTCAACTACAGAGGTTGTCAGGGACATTAAACGTCATCACACCAAATAGGTAAACTCATCTCAATAGATTTTTGCTCTAGTAAACTATCCTAACTTAAACTTTCAGGGATTTTTTAAAAATAAAGACTGAAGGAGCTGCTAACTTTTATTCCATTAAAAACATTAACCTGTATCATGATTCCTGTTTTCCTTCCCCAAATTTTAACCCTCTTAAAATGATAATTAAGACTTGTTGTTGTACCATTTAAGATATTTTTATGTTAATTTTGATAGAAACATTTGACATATGACATTTTAAGACTTTTTAAGGACACACAGGGGCCCTTGGATATGTAATAGCCCACTGATTTTTATTTGAGAGATTTTACTTGTCTTGAAAAAGATGGTTGCTATGGTATTCTGGGACATTAAACGTCATCACACCAAATAGGTAAACTCATCTCAATAGATTTTTGCTCTAGTAAACTATCCTAACTTAAACTTTCAGGGATTTTTTAAAAATAAAGACTGAAGGAGCTGCTAACTTTTATTCCATTAAAAACATTAACCTGTATCATGATTCCTGTTTTCCTTCCCCAAATTTTAACCCTCTTAAAATGATAATTAAGACTTGTTGTTGTACCATTTAAGATATTTTTTATCTTAATTTTGATAGAAACATTTGACATATGACATTTTAAGACTTTTTAAGGACACACAGGGGCCCTTGGATATTTTGAAAAATTTTTTTTTTTTTTCAAATATTACCAGGAACTAAGTGCCCAGGAGCCAAGATGGCAGCATCCAGGTCACATACTTCTGAGGGGCCCTGCAATTGCTGGCCAACTGCCATTAAGATGAATGGGAAGGTTAATGGAAAGCTTTCTTCAGGCATTTAAGACTTCCTTCATCAGTACATATGAAATATGTACAAAAGTGTTGTGTAATTATTTAAACTTCTGCCCTCTATAGATAGTCTGTTGTGTGTGACCCGTGTTTGTGTGGATGACGTGTCTGTGTGTAACATATGTTTGTGTGACCTGCATGTGTCTGGCCAGATAAATATGTGCATCTGTGGTAATCCAAAGTGAGACAGTAGGGATTAAACCACACTTCCTGCAGGAAGACAGAATATCAACCTAGCTTCATTAGTCTTTTACCCTAGGAAGACCCTTTTTTTTGACAGACAAAGCGATATTATATACTTTTTCTGCAGTCCAGAATCAAGAGCTTGAGGATGTGATATGTACTGTATATGCCAGTTTAATATTTTTATCACTTTTATCTGTGCATCAGTTTTGATTTGTATCTGTCATCTCCCACTTCCTTGTTAAACTGCAGCTGATTTCATTACACACAGTTCTTCTACAGGGTTATTGAAAGGACAGGAAAGAGAAGCTTAACCTTAGGTTTAATCTAAAGGTCAAGAAAAGACAAAAAAAAAAAAACTCATACTAATGCCATCCTCACTATGGTATTATACAAAATGGTAAGCTAACTCCAATAGCCTATTAAATAAAATACTAACCTCATGTAAACGAACAAATGGCATTATAATAAAAACTTTCACACACTGACTTAAGACGCATGAGGTATAAAGATAAAGTCAGTTTAAGCATAGCTGCAGAAGTGTGGGAATGAAAAACAACATGACTGACTCTCATGTAAGTTACGCAGATATGGATGTGAGAAACACATTTCATGAGTAATATGCTAACTGGATTGCAGTAATGTGTGAATGTATTCCAGTCAGAAGAAGTTCAGGTTCAAAGAAGAGAGAGAAATAAAACAAGAGAGAGAGAAAGTCTAAGCGTAAGATTAAGAAAGCAAGTGTGACAGAGCGTGTGTGTGTGTTCTTACATTAATTCTTTCTGACAGTAGACTTACGTGTAGTCTTTAATTGTGCCTGCGGCAACGCTTGTTATTGTTACTGAGCGATTTTCCTTTCGGGTGTTTGTGAAGGTGCTGCTGACGATAAATACATATCACAACACAAATGTCTCACCTCAAACTGCACAACATTGCCTCAGCATCTGACGCCTATAGCCCTAACAATGATTTTTCACTTACACTCTTAAAAATAAATATTGTAAAAAGGGGCTTTCACATGAATGCCATAGAAGAGCCATTTTGGTTCCCCAAAGAACCTGTCAGTGAACAGTTCTTAAAAGAACCACGATGAACATTTAAAAAATCAAAAGAACCTTTATCCACCTTTTTTGGCTCTTCATGGATTGTTTCCTCAGAAACATCAATTAACACAATCTTAACCTAGCCAAAGTACTACATTCAACGTAAGCACAACCTTACGTTTGATACAGGTTACTTTGTGCTGTATTTGAACATATTACTGCAATGTACCAAAGATTAGATTTTTTTTTTCATGGTTATGACAAGTTAGTGCATATTGTCTAAATGTAGTTTCTAAAATCAGGTGGAAGTGAACACAGGAGACATATGGATTCTGTGTGCGTGTGTGTTACTAACAGGGCACCACTGTTGCCAGTAGGTCTGCCTCAGGCGTTCTCTTTCATTTTTGTTTTCCCGTTTTTAACTAACTCCTCACGTTTGTTAACACAGCATCACATTCCTAAGCTCTTTATTACAAGCTGTTGTTTATTTCTTTCAATTCAGTGCAGTTCATCACAACTACATTTTTGGAGAATAATTAGTTTGTTTTACACTCCTATCTAAAATATGCAGATGAATTATAACACTTTTAAAAGGCTGCTAACGAGTCATGGTTATATACATGACTGAAATATTCAAATCCAAACCATTTCAGACACTGTTATTTTTTTTAAAAAGAAATTTGTTTTATCCATTAAAAATAATGAATTTAAATGATTTTTTAATTATGGGCTTGCGCCACAATGCAGGCCAGACTTAAAGGGATGGTTCACCCAAAAAATTGAAAATTCTGTCACTATTTACTCACCCTCGTGAGTTTCAAAGCCATAACACACGAATTAAAATAGTATTAATGAAACCGGAGAGATTTATATCCCTCCATTGAAAGTCCATTAAACCAAAACATTGGCATGAAAAGATCATAAAATAAAACCAAATGAGAACCAATGAGGTTTGTTCTCTTGCATCAAGCAAGTACAGTTGAGCATCTCTTCACCATATTTGATATGTTCTATGTATGTGCATTGATCATTGTTTATGTGTCAGTAAAAGCGTAAACTAAATATTTTCAGTGTATAAAGTGATCATATCTCTTCAGAAGACTTGGATTAAACCGCTTGATTCATATGGATTACTTTTACGATGTCTGTATGAACTTGTTGAAGCGTCAAAATGTTGGTGGAATTGACTTGGAGGGACAGAAATATCTCAGGTTTCATTAAAAACATCTTTATTTGTGTTTTGAAGATAAACAAAAGTCTAATGGTTTGGAATAGCATGAGGATGAGCAATTAATTATAGTATTTGACGTTTGGTATTGAAATTATTTTAAATGAATTTCAACCTAAAATTAAATCTTGTTATGAGCGAATAAAAGAAAAGAAAAAATAAATACCATTTACAGCACAGTGTCCTAAAAAGGCACTTCACTTTTTATTTTATCTGAACGACTATTAGAAGAATCTTGTTAATTAATTGAAATATTTCCTTCATTCATTGTCATGAAAACAACACAAAAAGCTTGAAATAGCGACATTATACAGCATTAGTCCACACATCCTCCTAAAACAGATAAACAAACACACACAGGCATGTACACATATCCACAGCCATGCAGACTTGCTTCAGGTTTTCTGCTCCAGTGACCTGAACAGCTGTAATGAAATAGTAGCTCTATTCCATGTTCTCTGAAACCCTCCACAGACACAGACATGTTCAGCAGCTGCTTGACTGCCCACAGATTTGTGGAGACAGACACATTATTGAGCCCTGTGATTCTAAAAAGAATTTCCTCTGCCTATAACGTATACAAATCACGAGGATGCCAGAAAGCACCCAAAAGCATTCATCACCATTCACAGCCTCAATTGGATGCACACTGATGTACAGACCCAATTTACCATGATAAAAATCAATGTGGATGTGCAATTAAAGTTTAGATTTGTGAATGTTCATGGCCATGCAGTTTTGTAGTGTAAGTGGCGTCGGGTTTTCATTCACATGATTTGGGTCCCTATTGAGAGTCACGGCAGAAATGTGTGAGTCAGATATATCTAAGTTGGCATATCTGATTAATTAAAGACTATTTTAATTAATGAACATCATTAGGCTAAAAGCTTGAACGTCTGAGTAGAGCAACATACAGTACACTGGAGGTGAACAGCCGTGAGATTTTGTTCGCAAAGAGGCAATTGTACACACACTGCCTTTCTTTGTACAATTCATTACTTTTTTTTTTTTTTAATTTGTAGCTAATTCTACAAAGCAAACCAGTAATCAATTGCAGCACAAGCCTTCTGGCACCATTCTGCTTTAGTGGGCTAGCTGTCAATCATGTCTGTCCATCATTCACACCATCTGTAAAGCATGTATGTGCCTGAAAATCTGCAGGAATATGTTTGCTTTGCTTCAGGTTAGCTAACATTGACCTGTTTCATTTTCCACCAGTGTGTATGCTTAAAGCTGAAGGTTATATAGAATCTGTTCCATCACTCTCTCGACCTCATGCTTGGGTTAATCAATGCACAACATCACACTTAATGATCGCTTGATTGATCCCCTGCTGAGGTTAGAACCTCTCTGTCTCTCTGCCATCCTGACTCACATATCACGCTGTGTTTAGCATCGCATCTGCTTGCCTTATATACAGTGTGTGCTTTATACATTATAGCACAACTACAGAAAATGCTCCAAATGTATTTATTTAATAACAAATGTGCATGATGCTGAAGGCTGTTTTGGTATTTATTTGATATTTTTATATTTACTTACAATAGTGTTTAAAAGTTTGGGGTTGGTAGGATTTGGTATTGGTGAGTCTTTCATGCTTACCAAGGCTGCATTTCTTTGATAGAAAATACAGTAGAAGCACTATTGTGCACTATATTACTATTGTGAAATATTTTTTAGAATGTGAAATTACTGTTTTCTATTTTAACATATTTTAAATTGTAGCTTATTTTTATGTCAAAGCTGGATTTTCAACAGCCTTCAATGTCACATGATCCTTCAGAAATCATTTTAATATGCTGATCTGGTGCTCAAGAAACTTACCAGGGTTGAAAACAGCTGTGCTGCTTGATATTTTGTGAAAACTAATTTTTTCCAGGATTCTTTGATGAATAGAAAGTTTAAAAGAATGGCATTTATTTGAAATAGAACTTTTTAGTAACATTTTAGCTGTCACTTTTGAACAATTTAATGCATCCTAGCTGAATAAAAGTATTCATTTCTTAATTTAAAAAAATAAAAACTTACTGACCCCAGACTTTTGAACAGTGCACATACATTTATTAAATTATAGCTACAAAAAAATGAATAAATATTTGGGTGAAAAGGACTACAAAGGGGCATTTCTAATTCGTAACACTGCTGTAATACTAAGGTAAAGAAAAGATCATTTTCATTTCAACTTGTCATGTGGACAATAGAGTACAAACAAACAGCATGTGCTTTTGTTTATTGACAATCATGAACTCCCATAGACAAATTACAATGAGACTATGCAAAACACTGATGGATTCTCATAACTTAATAACAATACATTTCTCAAACTGTGATTATACCTGTCTGATTGTTAATGAGTGTGTCAAGCATGTGTGTGTGTGGCTTATTCATCTAACGGTGGGTTTGAATCTCTCTGCATGTTCCTGTCCTAGAGCTGAATGTTTTGAAAGTGTGCTCTCATTTTGCCTTGGGCAGTTTAAGACATCTTGGAACTCAGAGGCAGATGTTGCATCAGAGCTGGAGGGCTTGTCTTTGGCTCATTTTACCACTCAGAAACAGGCAGGTGCTCACAGAAACGCTACTTAGTCTTTTAGATTGAATAAAATTTGGAGGCATAGTTTGACCTGTTTGGTTTTATTTACCATAGGCTCTGTTTAGATATGTTTACTTGCAGTCTGAAACAAGAGATTTGTCAATCTGCAATTGGAGAGATTGCGAGAAGTACAAAAACACCTCAGTGTCCCACTTTGAAACCACCTGGATCTCTTTCTCTCTCTTTTAATGCCTCTGTCTGTCGCTCTCTCTTCCTGTCCTTATAATGACCTCTCACTGTGACAGCTTGCCATTACTCACATATCTGTTTGTTGTATATTTTTTGGGCATGTTTTCCTGAGCACAAAGATCAGCAATCATCTTGTTTTTCAGTTTCAGCCCTCAAACCTTTCATTAAAGAGATAATGTCCCATCGATTGATGTAAAGGTTAGACCTAACATTGTGTCAGTTACATCTCAATGTTTACTGCACACACAGAATGCTATAGCGCAGACCAGAAACAGCAGAAATAAAATTCTGCACATGTATTGCCCTGTCTGTTGGAAAAACCATTCGGGACACTACACTGACATCACAGAGAATCAGCCTAGAGTCAAAAGAAATGTCAGCACTTCTGTTCTGTTGCTGAGAGCAGGGGAAATGGACTGAGTACATGAATCACTTCTGAGACTTTTACATATTAAACCATAAAATCTCCACATTTACTGCTGTATGCGTAGAAGATAACACAAAGGAGAGCTCTGTGTTGCTTCAATTCCTTCTAGAGAATCACATGCTCATGTCTGACGTCTTCAGAGCTCCGAACATTAAAACTGTCTGAATTTGTTTCGAACCAAAAAGGATTTCCTTCAGCAATTTAAAACCTGTCTGAACAAGAGTGCTTTCCACCACCTATCAAGAAACAGATCAAAGCACCCAATGACAGTGTGGAATCTTTTGTGTTTGTGTCGTGTATAATGTGTCTGCTTGGTGACAGGTCATTTCTGTGTAATTATGACAGCTGTGGTTGGTTACGGCCATTTGGGTGACAGAGGGTGTCGGCATACTGCAGCACTCAAACTGCCTTATCTGTGATATAATGGGTTATTTACACTGATATCTAAGGGGGAAAAGATTATTAAAAAAAGACGATGAGAAACGGAGCAAAAAGAAAACAGATAAAACAAAGTAAATGGAAAAAAGAGAGAAAACAACAGTACACTGTAAAAATAAATAGATGTTCATGGAAGTTATTGACAACAACTGTTTTTTTAGTTTAATTTATCAACTTCATCAATGGTTTATTATTTGTATGCACTACCTTCAAAGGTATATGGATCAGTAGATTTTTTAATTTAATTTAATTTTTATTTTTTAATTGAAATATGCTAGTTATTTGATGAAAAATACAATAAAAACAGTAAAATGTTCAAATTTCATTACATTATTTAAATGTATGTATTATGTATTAATTGTCATTCATTATTATTATTTTAAATGGCTGTTTACATTTTTATTAAATGAACTTTTCCACGACATTCTCATTTATTGAGATGCACCTGTATTCTCTGATATATTTGACGTTGACAGCTTTGGTGAGTAAACAGATGAGCGTGATTGTGTGATATTTATCTAAGGAGTCTGATATATTGTGCCGTCATTACAGTTTATTTTCGAGTGTGTGGCTGAATGCTCGCACATGCTTCATCAAACAAGCATAAATGCTGTTTATTGAACATTTTATTCAACAAAAATATTCATTAGAAAAAAAACTTTCAACATTGATAATTATAAGAACCATGATTATAATATAATAATTAACTGAGCACCAAATAATAATTGAGCACCAAGTCAGCATATTAGATTTCTGAAGGATCATGGCACACTAAAGACTAGAGTAATGGCTGCTAAAAATTGAGCTTTAGGAGCAGACTGAGCATCACAGGAATAAACTGCATTTTAAAATATATTCAAACAGAAAACATTTATTAGGTTGGCTTGAGAAAGCCTTACCTAATAAATAGGTATCTATCTATCTATCTATCTATCTATCTATCTATCTATCTATCTATCCTGGCAACATGCTAATCATGCTAGAAACGTACTAACAACATGCTAGTAGCATGCTAATCATGCTAGTGACATGCTATTCATGCTAGAAACATGCTATCAACATGCTAGTAACTTGTTAATCATGCTAGCAATATGCTAGTAGCATGCTAATCATGCTAACAACGTACTAATCATGCTAGAAACATGCTAGTGACATGCTAGTAACTTGCTACTAATGCTAACAACATGCTAGTCACTTGCTAATCATGCTAGAAATATGCTAGCGACAGGCTAGTAACTTGCTAATCATGCTAGCAACATGCTAGTCACTTGCTAATCATGCTAGCAACATGCTTGTAACATGCTAATCATGCTAGAAACATGCTAACGACATGCTAGTAACTTGCTAATCATGCTAACGACATGTTAGTCACTTGCTAATCATGCTAGCAACATGCTAGTAACTTGATAATCATGCTAAAAACATGTTAACGACATGCTAGTAACTTGCTAATCATGCTAATGACATGCTAGTCACTTGCTAATCATGCTTGAAACATGCTTGCGACATGTTAGTAACTGGCTAATCATGCTAGCAACATGCTAGTAACATGCTAGTAACTTGTTAATCATGCTAGTGAAAGGACTACAAAGGGGCATTTCTAATTCGTAACTGCTAGCGACATGTTAGTAACTGGCTAATCATGCTAGCAACATGCTAGTAACATGATAATCATGCTAGCAACATGATAGTAACTTGTTAATCATGCTAACGACATGCTAGTTACTTGCTAGTCATGCTAGCAACATGTTAACCATTTGCCAATCTTGCTAGCAACATGCTAGTAACATGCTAATCATGCTAGAAACATGCTAGCGACATGCTAGTAATTTGCTAATCATGCCATCAATATGCTATTAACAGGCTAATCATGCTAAAACATGCTAATCATGCTAGAAACATATTATCAACATCTATCTAATCTATCTAAATTTTCAAACGTCAGGCTTTTACAACTGCTTTAAACTTTCAGGATAGGCTTTCTCAAGCCAACCTAAAGTTTGTCTTGACGAACTTTTTTATCTAGTTTTAAATTGTAATAATCTTTCACAATATTACTGTTTTACTGTATTTTTTTATTGACTTCTTTAAAAATCATTTAAAAATCTTAATTATTACAAACTTTTGGCTTCCAGTGTATGATATATCACTATATTATCATTTGTTTATTATACGTATTATTTGTTCAATAATGTGTTATTTTTATAATTAAGGTTTGAGGATGCACAAAACCTGTGTCTGTGAGGTTTTAGGATGTATGCCACATTGCTCTAGTGAGTAAGAAGTGGGTCTGAAAACCAGGTGAGATCAGTGTCTCCCTTACAGGTGTAATGCAAAAATAACGCGGCAATGCAATAAGCTTGTCTCCAGGATTTACCTAATCACTAATGCTATCACAGATCCTGCTGAGCCAATCAGAGACACAATGAGTCAAAACACCAATCATCTACCACATCACTGATTTGCTTCTACATAGCTTGATATTGGCTATGAGAATCAATAGAAGTATAGAGTGCTTAGTGTGCATAAACAATGTGTAGATTACACACAACACCAGACATCATCCGAGTGAATAACTGAGAGATAAGCACCTGAAAGCTTGCTGTTTCAGCTCACTTTCTGTCTTAAATTATGCACACATGCACTGTACTCTGAACACATCTGTGTTTTTCTATAAAATACAATGTATAAACATTTCATGAGTTATTCTGTGCTCCTTTTAAATGCAACGTCTGTTGCAAATTAAAACACATAGGTACAGTAAACACATTTATTTATTAATGCATAACTATTTTAAGCAAAAAATAAATAAATAAAAACTTAAAAGTACCTTACACTATTTTAACGCCAAAAGACCGTTTGCGTTGGCGCAAGCTGTTAGTAAATATGGCCCTTAGTGTTTTGAACAAATCATTTGAGTGAATGATTCAATGACTCATTCATAAAGACACTTGTGTCATTCCTAAATGAATCAACGCATGAATGCGCATAAATGTCACTCCTGATGGGTTGAATGTATGAATCAGTGACTCACTCATAAAGACAGTCCCTTGTCGCCACCTATTGGTGTAATGACATAACCTGATTACATGTGATACAAGCAGTGAAAAGTCAGATCTGTTGGAGCAGTCAGGTGAAATGTAAAGACAATCAGTCCTTTTTTTTCTTCAGTTTCTTGAGCATTTCCTGAAGTCACATTTTCACAAGATTGCTATGTTGCTATGTTAATTAAAATGTCTAAAATACAAAGCATTTTGAAGTTGAACTGTGAATCTGTTAATCTTAAAATATGCATGTACAGTCATTCTTTATTGTTTTAATTCACCTAGGTAGCAAATTGATATATGTATGTACAATTGTGACACTTTAAGACAATTAATTAATTTACTAACAACAGTAAATTATTGCAATAAAATCGTAAGTCAATAATTCAAAGTCATGTAATAAAATTGTATTTTACTTAATCCAGTTTATGTACAATTGTGACACTTTAAGACAATTAATTAATTTACTAACAACAGTAAATTATTGCAATAAAATCGTGTCAATAATTCAAAGTCATGTAATAAAATTGTATTTTACTTAATCCAGTCAGTTATTTTATACACATAGTGCAGGCATACTACACCATGGCATTTTGCTTACTGCTCTCTTTACAAAAATCTCAAATTGCATTTGTGGTGTAAAAAAAACACATTATCTCTTGTTTTCCTAAAATGAAACGGAGGGTATTTGGCAACCTTGCTATGTGAAACTCATAAGTATTCAAAAATCAAAACATCACAGATAAACCTCCTCTGCCAAATAAAAAAAAAAAAAACAGCAGAGCATTAAAATATAGCAGTCCAACACAGTTCACTTTCATGACGTTAATCAGAGGAAATGATTCACATTCCCTGGACTTAGACCAGAAGCCCTCAATTACTCCTTCATGTGAAAACCTGTTTCTATAAGATGAGAAATAAAACAAATGAATTAAAGTAAAATCTGTTTCTTGGGTGGGAAAATTAAGGAAATAAAACATTATCTCAGTTTGATGTCTCATGTTTGAACTAACTGAACTGTAAAAGCTCTGTGAAAGCCAAAGAGTTTGTTAACATCACCCGCTGCGCACACATTAGTCATCTGCAGTCTGAGAGTACAGCTGACATATCTGCTGCTGGGAGATTTTGTTGTTTTCGTTTCTTTTCTTTTTTCCCCCCTTAAAACTACATTAGAGATAAAGTCATATATTTAAGAGGAAACAGACAAATGGAGAAAGACAGAGAAGAGAGGAAAGAATGTGTGAAGTGAAGTAACTGTTTATGGTATATCAGATCTGTAAGTTATTTCTTTTTGTGTTAACAAAAAAAAAATTTTTATGTTCATGCATGTAATGAGATTTTTGTTGAATGTAAGAGAATCTTACTTTAAATTTATGGTCAGCATAAGCATTTCAGTGGCGGGTATGTGTGAGTGATTAGCTAAATCCAGTGAGTGGCAGGAAGGAGCTATCCATTGCCATCTCAGTGTCAGGAAGCTCTGATGAATGTTTCATGTGAGTTTCACTAATCTATGCCACTATATTGTGGAAAATCAAGCATGCAAAATCATTACAGAGCTAAAGGATGGAGGGAAAAGGGAGCACTGATCCATTGACCTCCACTGGGCTTGTTTATTCTTGTTCCCCAAGGTCTTTGTGTGGTCATTATTTACAGAAATGATTACTGCTGACTTTCTTGTATGCCAAAAATAGTAATTACATTTATCTCTGACAACCAGGATGTTGCAACCTTCACACCTGAACCACTGGCTGCTTAAAAAAATTTCAACCGGTCTGATTTGAATGGAAATAGAATGGAAATGCAAATGAGTGGCACTGTATAAGCAAACTGGTTTACATATAATGCATTTTGACTATTGGATGAATAATATCATATCATTATAAAGCATCTAATTATTGTTGAGTGCATGAAAATTAGATCTGTGTCTGTATGGGAAAATTATGTAATAAGTTTTCATCTCTCTCCTAGTAATAGGGGGAACCACAGATGTACAGAGCTACTGATACGGTGCGTTCAAGTCATGTCGGATAAATCGTATTTACGAGTTGAATGCACATGAATGTCACCACAAAGTCGATATTATGAGTGGGAAACTCAAAATGTTCTTTAAGCCCCAAGTTTCCGAGTTGGGGCATGTCAGTGAGAAAACATGTCAGATGCAACGGGTGCAGCCAAAGACAAGAGATATGCAGCGTCTGTATTAACGGTAAATTTGTTGAAATTAATCAAATATTATATAATTGTATAATAACCATAGAACATATAATGATTCAGTTTACATCACCTTCATACATTGAATAAAAACAGAAAAAAGCAAAAACACAATGATGAACATTCTTTATTCATCATACTTTGTTATTCTTCTCGTTATTTCCCTACCGTGGCTAATGAACCGGAAGTCTCGCACATTCACAGAAAACGGCTTACTTCCGTGTTTAAAAATAAGGTGGATAATAACCCCTACAAATACAACTCATTATATATTTTCTCTGTTTTGGAGGGATGAACAATGTTAAATTATAACATATTTATTGCATCAAAGTTTGTTAATAGCCTACTTTACTATAGGTTAGGGGTGGATATTTTTATCAGTTGTTTATTGTTCATGCAACAATACATATTACTGTTTTCATTAATAACCCTTGCTATATTGATGATAACTTTGTCTAATGCTCTTATGAATGTTTTTAGCATGACTGTGAAAATGTATCTACTAACGTTTAACTGAATGAAATAGCATAGACTTCTTCATGGTTAGTGTTTGCATATTTCATTTCATTCTGTAACCTATAATTGTTCTACAAATTTGTGTACTAGTGTTAAATGCTACTGTTCTTGATAGCGTTGATAACGTTTCTGACAGATAATAACATGATGTTTTTTTTCCGTTTGCCTTACCGAATGTGGTATCCTGTCACGTGGCCGTAGCCATGAGGTCAGCGAGGTCCGGACCGCAGTCAATTTTTCATGTTAAAAAATAAAATTATTTCTCTGAATTACTAATTTGCTGTTTAAAACTCCTCATATGAGTGTCTCCATGTATAATTCAGTTTAGACAGTTTGCAAGAATGTTTTGCGTCCGTGGTGTGAAAGTGATCGCGGAGTGAACGAGGGTTGAGAGAGTTGTGAGTGATGGCGCAGGCACCTCCGCCGTGTTGCCGGACAGGGTTGCCAGGTTTTCACAGCCAAATCCACCCAATTGCTACTCAAAACTAGCCCAATCGCATTTCGGGGAGAGGTACCCCGGTAAAAATCGCATTCCGGGGGGTAAAATACACGTTTTTTTTGCGGGATTCCCCAGTAAATTTCGCATTCCAGGGGCTAATTATCATGTTATTGGGGTCGCTTCAACCCGAGGACATGAAAAACAACTCGTGGCAACAGTGTTAAAGTAGCCCAATTCCGCGGGAAAACCGCGGACACTGTTGCCAGATCCAGTTATTATAAGCGTCTTTGGACTTGTCTTTTCCAATTAATTTGACACTTTAGAAAGTTAATAAAGTGGGAAGTTGCAGTTTAGGGTTAGCAATATCTTTATCTTATCTTATTTTCAAAAGATTTGAACTAATTTAGGTTTATTTTTTTTATTTTTTTTCGGTTTTTATTTGTTTTCATTATCAATATTTGGCAACACTGCATCGCCGTTTAACTGGTGACCGTGTTATCTGGTGACTTTTTTCCGGTTTCAGCAGAGATTGTTGACCTCATTGCTGGTCAAGGGGGCTGCTAATCAAGTGTCTGCGTTGATTGACTCCAGAGCAGAGGGCAATTTCATGGATGCTGGGCTGGCCACGCACTTGGGGATTCCTTCCATTGCTCTGGCCGAGCCTATATCGTTGATGTCATCCACCTTCGAGCTGTTGCAGGGGGCTACCATCTTTACGACAGTGGAAACGCAAACCGAGCCGTGCTGTGCCGTACTGAGCCATACCGAGCCGAGTCGTACCACGCAGTGGAAAAGCGCCTTTTGAGTATTTGGTCATGCCGTTTGGGCTTTCTAACTCACTTTCTAACTGCTCAGAGACATGGTCGACCGGTTTGTTTTTGTTTACCTGGACGATATTCTGATCTTCTCCCAGAACGAATGCGTGGGGTTTGCCCATTTTTACAGGCGGTTCATTCGGAACTTTAGTCAGGTCGCCCTTCCTCTGACTGATCTCACCTCCACTAGGAAACGTTATGGTTGGTCATCGCAGGCTCAGACTGTGTTTGAGAATCCTAAGAGTCGCTTCGTTTCGGCTCTCATTTTAACTACACCCGACCCATCTCGTCAGTTCACTGTGGAGGTGGATGCGTCAGAGGTGGGGGTTTGGGCTATTTTGTATCAGACGAGAGAATACATCCCTGCGCCTTCTTTTCTCATCGTTTAACCCCCCCGGAACGGAATTACGACATCGGGAATAGGGAGTTGCTTGTTGTCAAGCTGACACTGGAGGAGTGGCGTCACTGGTTAGAGGGCGCAGGGGTTCCTTTTATCGTTTGGACTGACCACAAAAACCTCAAATACATCCGCACCGCCAAGAGACTAAATTCTCGGCAGGCTCACTGGGCATTGTTTTTCGGGTGGTTTAGGTTTACCATCTCTTACCGCCCGGGGTCCAAGAATGGGAAACCCGATGCGTTGTCGTGGATCTTTGAGGCTGAGGCTAGTCCCACCCTCTCTGTGCCCATTCTGCCTCCCGAACGGGTGGTGGCAGCGGTCACATGGGGGGTGGAGTCCAAGGTCCGCACGGCGCTACGCGGCGCTACTATTCCCGCGGGGTGCCCAGAGAGTCTAGCGTCCTACAGTGGGGCCACTCGTCCGAACTAGCTTGCCACCCAGGAACGACTCGTACCTGCATGTTGATCAAGCAGCGGTTTTGGTGGCCGTCCACGGTGCGGGATGCTCGTCAGTTCGTGTCGGCCTGTCCGGTTTGTGCTGCGGGTAAGAGCTCCAATCGACCCCCAGCAGGGCTACTCCAGCCACTGTCAGTCCCTTCACGGCCCTGGTCACACATAGCGATGGACTTCGTCACCGGCCTACCCCCATCTAGTGGCATGACGGTAGTCCTCACTGTGGTGGACAGGTTCTCTAAGGCAGCTCATTTCATTCCCCTCCCCAAATTACCTTCAGCGAGGGAGACAGTGACTGTTGTCTTGGATCACGTTTTCCGTATCCATGGCCTCCCGGTGAATGTGGTCTCTGACAGGGGTCCCCAGGTTGTGTCTAGGTTTTGGACAGAATTCTGTCGACAGCTGGGGGCGACTGTGAGTTTATCCTCTGGTTATCACCCGCAAACTAACGGGCAGGCTGAGCGTGCTAACCAGGATTTGGAGAGGGTTCTGCGCTGTGTGGCATCTGCCGAACCGTCATCTTGGAGTTCCAGATTAACCATGGTCGAGTACGCACATAACTCCCTCTCGGTCTCGTCTACGGGTTTATCTCCCTTCCAATTCTGTTTTGGCTACCAGCCACCATTATTCCCCTCCCAAGAATCTGACGCTGTTGTTCCATCCACGCATGCGTTTATTCAGAGGTGCCTCCGTACTTGGAGGATCGCCAGAGAAGCCCTCACCCGGCTCATATGGTACGGCGGCTAATCGATGTGAGGCGTAGGGGTAGAGGTCACCAATACCTGGTAGACTGGGAGGGTTATGGTCCG
>NW_015645076.1:2418046-2420283 GCF_001515625.1 Sinocyclocheilus rhinocerous | reverse complement strand
TTGTGTCTAGGTTTTGGACAGAATTCTGTCGACAGCTGGGGGCGACTGTGAGTTTATCCTCTGGTTATCACCCGCAAACTAACGGGCAGGCTGAGCGTGCTAACCAGGATTTGGAGAGGGTTCTGCGATGTGTGGCATCTGCCGAACCGTCATCTTGGAGTTCCAGATTAACCATGGTAGAGTACGCACATAACTCCCTCCCGGTCTCGTCTACGGGTTTATCTCCCTTCCAATTCTGTTTTGGCTACCAGCCACCATTATTCCCCTCCCAAGAATCTGACGCTGTTGTTCCATCCACGCATGCGTTTATTCAGAGGTGCCTCCGTACTTGGAGGATCGCCAGAGAAGCCCTCACCCGGACTGGCGAAAGGAACAAGGCGTCGGCGGACCGTCACCGTACTAAGCCCCCACTTTATGTGTGCGGTCAGAAGGTCTGGTTTTCTTCTCAGGACCTTCACTTCAGACTCCCCTCGCGTAAACTGGGACCCAAATTTGTTGGACATCATTTCTAAAGTGCTCAGTCCAGTGTTGGTGCGACTCCAGTTAACCCCCCTATTTAAGAATATTCACCCGGTTTTTCACGTATCTAAGATCAAGCCCGTTATTCGCTCCCCCCTTCAGCCCCAGACCTCTAACCCCCCCCCGCCTCCCAGACTCACTGCTGTGCGCACGTGATACTGTTACTTAAAACTGTGCTTTATGCTGGACAGTATTTATTTATCGCGAGTTGTTCAAATCGCGGTAATCTAATACGGTTTTAATGATAATTAAAAGATGAAATGGTAATACTAACCGTGGGGAATTTTATCATGATTTATCGTCAAACCGGTAATTGTTACATCCCTAAAGCGTAACTGTCAACTTAGATCATGTGTGCCTTAATAACCAATCACATTACTGCCTTGACGTCACTGAATTTTAGTCAGAGTTGTGCAACACTCAATCGCCATAGGATATGATAATACCATAGGAATGAATGAGAAGTACCGTAAACTGAATCCCCCCAGATAGCACAGGTACGTCTGCAAGATGTCTGTTAAAGATCACTTCATCTGGAGAGTGTTATAAATGAGTCTGCACGCCATGTATGTCAATAACAACTGACTTTATTCGGCTCTGCTCTCCAGTGGAGTCTTAACTGTTTGCGCCCTCACCTGGTAGGCAACACACATATTACAATGTGGAGGTAATACAATTCTGTATTGATGAATTCAATACAGAAGAGCCTGTCTTTGAAAATTAGATAACTGAACAGGGATTTTGTTAACCTCAAAATCACACTTCAAAAGGAATTCTATACCTCCAACTTTTTTCAAAAATAAGATTTGGAATTATATACGTTATTATTTACGTTGAATATAATGTTTAAACCAGTTCAACTTGAAAATTGTATTAGAAGTAACAAAATCAATCACATTCAAAACTCCTTGAATATACGAATGACATAAAATATTTATATTTAAATAGCGAGGCCTGTTTTTCCATATGAAATTGAAGAGAGTTGAATAATTTTTTTAAAGAAAAGATTTTGGTACATCTAATACTTTATCGGGACAGACTAAACGAGAAAGCCCCTCGGTTTTGGACAAAAGAATCCTACCTTTGAGTGATAAATCCCTCATGAGCCACATATCAAATTTCTTTTTTAATTTTCAACATAAGGGGTTGGAAATTAGATTGTACTCTGTAACTGATCTTTGCAAATATTGATACCAAGATAAGTTACTTCCGCCCTAATTGGAATACCTTCAAATTCAGTAAAAGGAATGCCATGTCTTATATACATATTTATATTTAAAGATAAACCGGACACTTCAGAAAATATATTAAAGGGGTCATATGATGCGATTTCATTTTTTCCTTTCTCTTTAGAGTGTTACAAGCTCTTGGTGCATAAAGAAGATCTGTAAAGTTGCAAAGACTAAAGTCTCAAATCCAAAGAGATATTCTTTATAAAAGTTAAGAGTTAGCCACACCTACCTAAAACGGCTCGTTCGAACACGCCCCCACATATCTACCTCACTATGTGGGAAGATTTGCATAACACCGCCCAAATGTTCACATAAAGAAAGAAGGCGTAACTTTTATTCATGAAGGCGCTGTGTTTCGTTGTGAAAGCGAAACTACTTTGCTTGGTCTTCCAAAAGAGGACGATATCCGCTCCGACATGCCTAGAGCTGATCCGTGCTGGTAGCTGAGGAAATACATCAACTTCGCGCTGTCGATCGCCGGATCGG
>NW_015645076.1:2391749-2417726 GCF_001515625.1 Sinocyclocheilus rhinocerous | reverse complement strand
TGGGATGGGCATTTAAAAAAATCTGATATTCGCTTTTGCGCCATTATCTCCTTTTTAAAGTTTTTAATACTTTTTTAAAGTATTAAAGTTAATCTTGTTCGCATTCTGTACAGTTCATGTCTGAAACCATGCGCTAGCGTCACGTGTTCATGAGGATTAGGCTAATCATCACATATAGAAAACATCACAAGTTAAATTAATCATGTTTATAAAGATAAACATGGGTTTATTATAGCCCACTTACAATTTACATTTCAGAGATCATTACAAATAAATTATTAAATGCTAAAACTGAATAAATTTAAATGAACAAACTTGGCGTTGCATTTGCAACCATGTGAAAACAGGGGGTGCTGCAGCCCCCTCAGCACCCCTACTTCCCGCGTCGCTGCAGTTCATAAGTCTAACCTCATAGGTGATTTATGAACTCTTTTGGGATATCTTGCTTCTGTGATGCTGGGCTCTGTCGTATTGGACTGAACATTGACACTGGGCTCTGTTGTATTGGACTGGACATTGACACTGGGCTCTGTAACTGCCCTGGACTGTGCATCCAGTTCATTACTTCCCTCTTCTCCTGTTGGTGGCAATTGGGTAATGCACTCTTGTTCTGAATCATGGGTGATGCTTTTTCGTTGTTGTTCTCTTGTCTGAATGAGATGTCTTCTATTCCGTCTGAGTTGTTGTCCATTACTTTTTCCACAATGTAAGAGCGTGGTGCTTCACATACTTCAACCACCTTTGCTGGCTTCCACTGTGCATTCTCCTGTACGCGCACGTAATCACCAGGCTTAAGATCTGGCACGGGTCTGGCACCTCTGTCATAGTACCATTTTGTTTTGAGCTGGTTGCTTTTGAGTTGTCTGTGTATGCCAGTCATACATTGCGGCGTAAGCAGTGCTTGTGTAGTGGGTAGCTGTTTCTGAGTCCTACATTAACACTTGCGCCGGAGATGGGAGGTTTTCCAGGGGTGTGTTTCGGTAGTCTAGGAGCATGATGTATGGGTCTTGTCTGTCTGCCTTTGCCTTTTTGAATAGTGACTTAACCACCTGGACAGCCTTTTCTGCTTTGCCGTTACTTTGTGGGTACCTTGGTGATGATGTAACGTGTTTGAATCCATATGACCGGCTGAAAAGAATAAAATCAGTGGATGCATAAGCTGGGCCATTATCCGTTATCATCACTTCAGGTATACCGTATCTAGCGAATTGCTGCTTGCAGATGTTAATGATGGTTGTGCTTTTGATGTTTTTCACCTTTTCCACTTCGATGAAGTTGGACCAGTCATTCTTGTCACCACCTCCTCAATTGTTGTCATCGGGTAATGCTCTCTTTCAATTGCAGCATTCAAATCTTTTGGGTCCATGCATATCCTGACTTTTTTCTTTTCTGGTTTCCATATAGTGACCCATACTGTTGACCCAAGCTCTGGGCTCCACTACTCTTTCAATGACACCCACTTTTTCCATCTGCTCCAGTTCTTCCATGACTTTGTTCCTGAGGGCTACTGGAACTCTTCTAGGTGCATGTATGGCAGGCTGAGCATCTGATTTGATCTTGATGTGTTGTTCTCCTTCAATACAGTCTAGTCCTGTGAAAACATCTGCATATCGGTCTTTAATGTTATTATGCTGTGATGTAACTGTTTAAATTTGTGGCTACTATGGTTTAATTACAAACGCTATCATTAAACTATATTTACTATAGTAAAAACATGGTACATTTTCGTCAGAGACTAGCTGATGTCTCATTTGATGTATGTAATAACTTAATGTTGTTTCCTCATTGTTTTCGCTGTTATTTTCTCGTAGAATTACTTTGGAAACATGTGACTTGATTTCTTATTTGATTGTAATAGTGAATGAAATTTAAACGTTATATTCTATTTGAAACGCTGCAAGTATTAACTTACTGTGAACGACTTGCGTCCACTAGCCGATATTTTATTGCAACAGTATATAAAATATAAACTTTATTCTGTAATCGAAAAGCTGTATATAAATAATTTACATTATAAACGTGTTACCTTGTGATTTGCTTCTCTAACGTTAGACGATTAATTCTAAAAGTATGAAATATAGGCAAAACGTTATTTTATGCTTGAGAATATATTCGCAAACAGTCGATATGTAGGCTAAATGATCACACGGTTTGATCATACTATTAGCCATGAAGAAGTCTATGCTATTTCATTCAGTATAACGTTAGTAGTTAAATTTTCACAAAGTCATGCTAAAAACATTAATAAGAGCATTAGACAAAGTTATCATCAATATAGCATGAGTTATTAATGAAAACAGTAATATGTATTGTTGCATGGATAATAAACAACTGATAAAAATATCCACCCCTAACCTATAGTAAAGTAGGCTATTAACAAATTTTGATGCAATAAATATGGTATAATTTAATATTGTTCATCCCTCCAAAACAGAGAAAATATATAATGAGTTGTATTTGTAGGGGTTATTATCCACCTTATTTTTAAACACGGAAGTAAGCCGTTTTCTGTGAATGTGCGAGACTTCCGGTTCATTAGCCACGGTAGGGAAATAACGAGAAGAATAACAAAGTGCAGTAAACAATAAAACTGTTTGCACTACAAACCAGTGTGTTAAGTTAATACATTAAGATAATATGGTAAAGCACATGAGTTTGCAATATCAAGCAGCAAAACAAGCTGTTTTGTACAGCTAAGAGCTGGAAGCAATGACACCGGAAGCCAGTCCCATAATATGTACAAATGGCCACGGCCGCTCTTATGAGAAAAAGGTGGATAGCACAATTCTTAACCCCACCCTAGACCTCACTGATTTTCAAACCCTTGTTACGGCCATGGCCTCAAGCTGTTGCAGCGCGGTGTATAGACATGGTGTTATGCAAAGAAACTATACTTCCTTATATACTGACATCCATGTGTTCATTTATTTAATGTATTTTGAAAATATACAGAATAATATATTATATTAATATATTACATTATATATTGAAAAATATCTGACAATATATTTACATCTATATATTGTAATATAATTTTATATTGTTTATATTGCATTATTATTATGCCTATTGTCATTATTATTAAATGTCCTTGAACATTACTTGTTTTGCTTTAAGTGGCAAATATTAATCCTGTTTAAACTGACATAGGTGTTCATTGATTCTAAATAACATGATGGTAATTCTTTAGAAGTGTCCGGTGGATTGCATAAGGTTTGATTACACACACTCTTTTATTGGTCAATGAGAGTGTCAACAAAGAGTTCACACACGGTTTGTTGCCCTTAAGCCTTTACAGCAGTCTATTTTTGGTACTGAAAAAAAAAAAAGATTTTAAAGGCTCTTTAATCGGTTTATTCAAAGAGATGGACAACTAGACGGGCACAATTTTTGTGTAAGAGCCATAAAAAGGGCCATTACGATCTCCGAAGGAGAACAGATAGATCGACTTGTAATGTAGAGAGCGTTTGGCATGTAGAGAGGTCTATCTCACATCGGCATGTAGAGAGGTCTATCTCACATATCTACTGAATATTGATTTAAAAAAGCTTTAGATGGAGGAAATTGAATGAATGCACATTTATTCAGCACTAGATCATCCAGTAAATTAAAAGATAAAAAAACTACCAGATAACAATAGTTTATGCCAAAACAGGCTTACATTTGGCACTTCTGGTTATCGTCAGATGTGTGTCACAGTCTTCAGCGGGTGTGCCCAGGAGGGCCACCAGATGACTGTGTTCTGTGAGCACATGGCTTGTGTTGTGTTTGTCTGTTGCCATGTGCTCTCTCCTGTCTATTGTCTTGCCCCTCCCATCTTGTTACCTCGTTATAGTTTAAGTTGCTCCACCTGTGTCTCCCTCGTTAGCCTCCTCGTTTGGTTCCCATTTATTCTCCTTGTGTCTGTCATCCTGTGCTGATCCGTCATTTCTCATTGTGTGTGTTTTGTGTCTGCATGTGGTGCAGCTTTAGGCCTGCCTGTCTGTTTTTCCCCCTCGGGGTGGTTTGAGTGTTTGTTTCATTTTATTATTATCAAAATAAATAACCATTCCTCCTGCACTTGAGTCCTCGCTTCATCTCCCCGCACGCACCGTGACAATGTGACTGTGGTTTACCATAACGCAGAACAGACTTTTGACAAAAGCATTATTCTTGACAAGAACTGTCCGATTTGACAGGGGAAAAAAAACTAATCCAATACCGTATTAAAGCCATCAGTCACTGTAAATTTTCACAGGCAGGTAAATTTGAAAATAGATAGGCTGTCATAGCTCATTCCAATATGGCACAACAATCTAAGCAATTTATTGTATTGACGACACAGAATATTTTTATGTTCAGTCTCATCTCACATGGAACTTTCAGTTTTAAAGTACTAATCTACAGACACTAAAATTTATCTTGACAGAATGCCCTAATTTTTAAATAACAAATAGTATATTAGCACTATTTCATATCTGTGCATTGAGATGTCTACAGATGTATTATTGCATCAAGCAACCTCAAATTCTGCAGACTTTAAGACCATGACATCCTGCTGCAATGTCAGAACATAACAAGGGCTTTATGTCAAAACTATGATGTGTTAACCTCACAGGTACTGTATTAAATGTGCTCCGGCACTACTACATGACCTGTTGACAAAACAGGAAATCATAACTGAGCAACAAAAAAGCCTAATAACGACGTTTCAAGATCTGAAGACATCAGAGAGATCACAGCTGCTAGTGACTTCTTAAGAGCATGAAACTAAATAGAATGTCAACAGAACAAACACAACACTGAAAACTAACTAACAAGCACCAAATGTGAGTAAAATTTGGCTTTGGTAATTGAATAACACAGCAACTGGCAGCAGTTTTCACAATTGCAACATAATATAGGGGTTAAATCCCAATGTGCAAATGTAAGTCTGTCGACCAATGCAATTGTTTTGATGTATCTAAATGAGTAAATCAAGCCAAAGACATACAAATGGACAGCACCTTTCTCACATTCTGACGTTTGCTAAAAATCTTTTTTTCCATTATCCTTGTGACAATAATAAAATTAATAATAATGCAAATCTCTTAAATAATATAACAATTAAAATACAACATTAAGATTACTTTAAGATTTCTATTTCCAAAGGTTTTGCTAAACACAAGCTGATTTAAAATACTGTAGATCTGTAGAATAGGACGTCTCTTGACTATAGCTCTCCTAAATGCACATTGGAAAATACTTTCATAAGGGCAGGTTACGATGTCAATCACTGACAAATAGACTGTCAGCAATATGCACAAAACTGCAGCAATTTGGATGCGCATATCCATATGAAAAGAGAAACTAGAAATTCTGGTAATTCCAGGGTCATGGGGCACAATGAAAATGTATACATACTGGCAAACAAATTTGTGAACAGGATAATACAGTAAATCACTAGCCTAAGCCTTTGCTACTGAATCCCATGAAATCACATAGTAAATGATTATATTTCAAAACTCTGCATAAGAAACCAAGACTAAAAAGAGTGAAGGAGGTAGCAGAGAAGAGAAAAAGAGTAAGTTAGTTATATGAGGAGGGCTCGAATTCTAGAGAGAGCTGATATCCTTGACAGAAGTCTCATGGTCTATATATCAAGGATATCTCTCATCTAATCCTGTTTAGACTGTTAGAGCCCTAAAAGGAAATTACTGACTGAAATTACAACAACAACAGCAAAACTAAAGAGAACTACACCATTGTGACAAGTAAAAAAATGTCAACGTAAGGAAAGGAACTTTCTTTGAAGAGTTGAGCGCATGTCTCCTCAAGGCTGATTGGGCTAATGCAGGAATCATGTCACTTGTCCCTCTCCTGAATTTTTCATCTATTCTCTGGCCAAAATAAGACTCAGCATCAGATGGGACAGACTGTGACGTAACAGGAAAAGAAAGGGACGTAGAAAGCGGGGAGAGAGAAATATGGCAGATCTTGAATTAAGATGGCAAATAACTGCATCGTTCAACTGTCTGTTGTCCCAGCATGGAGGTTAGACACAGATGGATGGGACTTCATTTCCTCATTCCAAACAAATCATTTAGCTGTTAGCTGTCTCTCATAGAGAAAAGACTGAAGGAGGCATTATAAAATTTTGCTCAGAGTCACCAAACAAAGAGAGGCATGCAAAGAGAAGATTTTCAAGCCACACAAATAAACTTAATCCCTTCACAATCATAGCCTGTGCTACTCACCACGCTGAAGTCTTCACTCGAGCAGTTCTGCCCGCTGAAGTTGCAACTCTTCAGCATGTCTTCCAGCTGGTGGCCAGTCCTCTGGAAAATGTCTAACATGTCAGGGGATGGGTACTGGAGCTCACTTGGCCGGTGTCCTTTACGGCTCTTGGGCGGCAGGCCGGTGAGGTTAGCCAAGTGGTAGATGTCCGCATCGGTGAGGGCTGAGAAGCGAAATCGGTTGACGTTACAGAGGGTAATGGCTGGGAAGGTGAGCTCACGGCGGGTTTCTTTCCTCATAGCTGCGAGGTGGGGTCGCTCTAGATAAGTCGCCGTGCTCACATGAGCAGAGAAGGCAGGGGTTATTTCCCCTTCAGTGGAGAAGAGCCGTCCCAGCCCACACTAGAGCTTTTATTTCTCTCACAGCAGCAGGTTGTTACATCCACTTACAGCGGTCACTCACTGTCTCCACCACGACACTCTCTTTCTACCACTCTTTGCTCTTGTTTTATCTTACTTTTACTCAGCAGGTGTGAATGTGACCTGTAGGTAAAGTGGGGTGCAAGAGTCCGCTAGAGAAAATGCATCACATTTGGTACGTCCTTCATGGTTTAAAGACAGCACACTCTACAAGTTTGTTGCACAAATAGGGCTCCTTTGAAAAACATGGATTGTGAAAAGCATTATATGAATAAACGTTGACTTGATCCATGCTTTCCAGCATGATTTGAGAATGTTCAAAAGAACAACTTGTGAGGAAGTAAGAACACCTGACCTTTTATACAAAGAAGTCCACATGGTGAATGACAAAAATTTGTTTGATGATATGGTATGGTTTATTTAAAATACATTAAAAAATTTTTTATTTAAAATACATTTATTTCTATACTTCAAATCCATTAACTTATTTATTGAACTTTATTTGAAATATTTCTTTATTGCACAACGCACATTTATTAATATTATTCTTAAAATGTGTTTTAATATCACTATTAATAAGGATTGTATGATCTCTGTTATTTAAAGTGTGCCTGAAGTATGCTTGCAATAGTTCCACTTCAGCACAATAAAATATAGTATACTTAAGTATATCTTTAGTTGGACCTTAGCGCTACTTCCGCACAATTAAAGTGTATTAAAGGGTTAGTTCACCCAAAAATTTTAATTAGGCTGCGTTTTACTCACCCCCGAGGCATCCTAGGTGTATATGACTTTCTTCTTTCAGATGAATCCAGTCAGAGTTATAATAAAAATTGTCTTTGATCTTTCAAGCTCTATCATTGCGGTCAGTGGGTGTTGCATTGCTTCAGTCCAAAAGAAGTTAAATAAAAAGCACCCACGCATAAAAAAAAGTGTCTCACACGGCTCCGTCTCAAACGGAAGCAGTTCCGTTGAAGCAGAATGACGTATGAGGTCAGCTTTGCGCATGCGCCGCTCAGAAGTGATGCACGCGGAAACGCAGCGGAGAAATCAAAATAAAACAACGGTCAAGAATTAGAAGTACAAAACGAGGATTTGTAAAGCCCCCGGAGCCGTGTGAGACACTTTTTTTATGCATGGGCGGTTTTTATTTAACTTCTTTTGGACTGAAGCACTGCAACACCCGCTGACTGCAATGATAGAGCTTGAAAGATCAAAGACAATTTTTAATATAACTCCGACTGGATTCGTCTGAAAGAAGAAAGTCATATACACCTAGGATCGGGGGTGAGTAAAACGTTTCCCAATTTTTTTTGGGTGAACTAACCCTTTAAGTACAAAATTAGTTGTTCCAATTTAGCTGACTTTAAGTATACCAGTTTAGTATACCAACAGTAAAATTGCAGGGCATTTTTCTTAAGCACATAAATATGTAAATGTATTTGTAGTATACTTATAGCACAAAATAAATGTATTTAAAATACATTTTTATTAAGTACAAAATTAGTTGTTCCAATTTAGCGGACTTTAAGTATACCAGTTTAGTATACCAAAAGTAAAATTGCAGGGTATTTTTATTAAGCACATAAATATGTAAATGTATTTGTAGTACACTTAGCACAAAATAAACCTACTTCAAATACATTTTAGTATATTTTTTTCACTAGGGTATTTGTACATACCATTTACACATACAATTCTGTATATACTCAGTATGGATGTATTGAAAGCATAAAATGCTTAACAGTTTTAGAAATGTTTAAAAAATCCTTTATTATAATATATCTATTATAATTATGTAAATAAATATGTAAAGGTACATGTTAAAACAATTTTTAAGACTTAAATCTAAACCCAATTTTTAATTTAAAAGAATAGGAAGACTATCATTTTAGTCAATATATAATATTATACACATGTTTTTGACCTATTAATTCAATGAATTTAATATTCAATCAACATAAAATGAGTTGCAAACATTTGTATGTCTCTGAAGTTGTTCATACGTAAAATGTGTTTTAGATGTTGTTAATATATCAGTTTGGTATTTCTCAGTGTCTAGGCAAATGTCTGAAAATTTATGTGAGTTAGAACACACACTTTACATATGAATGCCTAAAATTACTAATGAGATTACCCTGAAAAAGTGCAGAATGTTAAATATTTCTTTATTTTAGGTCATTCCTTTTCTATGTTCTCTTTTTTTCCCCAGTTGATAATGAGGTTTACATTTTTTAGGTTTAAAAATCCTGTCAATTTGGTTACATTTGGCTCTATCTTGTGTACAAATGAATTTCTACTAGTTTATACTTGGCATAGAGTGCTGCAGTCATCAAAACCCAGTAAACATATAGTAAGAGTAAACATAACTTGACGATAACTGGACAATTTGTACAATGTAAAATGCACACACTCACATCCCAAATGTTCTAATGTAGTTACTTATTACAAACATAAGCCTATGTTTTTAAAAAATATACATAACTGCTTCAAAATTTGTGTTTTCAGTATGCGTGTGTGTAATTTACATTGTAGAGCAAATCGTCCAAGTATCATCAAGTTATGTTTACCACAGACCTTGTTTTACTTAAAATTGAAAAACCCCAAGGGAACCCATGGTGAATAAGTCTTCTGGGTTTTGATGTCACGGCTGCAGCACTCTATTGCATACTATAAATATTTTTGCTTCTCATGACAAATTACTTGTGATATTCCTCATTTGTAAGTTACTTTGCATAAAAGCATCTGCTAGATGAATAAATATGAATATATGTATCAAATGAAATGATATACTGACTGTGTTTAATCTGTTTTTATGTATGTCTGTATTTTTGTTTGTGCATGCACATGTGATTCATTCTTCCCAAGTTGCATACCATAGTCTATTCCAATCTCCCCATGCGTGTTGTTGCCAAAGTATTGTTTGTGTTGTTGTGTTAGAGAGTAACAATGTGAGACTAATGGTGGTGTTAATGAAGACGGAGAACATTGTAACGAGTGTGAGGCGACTCCTGAAGATCAATGTCCCTCCCTGCCGGAAAAAAGAGACTGACAGACAATTGATTAGATAGATGCGAGAACAAGTGATTAAGGAGTAGTGTGATCACACACAAACAAACACAAGCACACACGCACGTACCACTCAGCTGCACACACTTAATCCCTTTGGAAAAAGTCTTCATCATGAGCAGTTTCTGAAGTACATTAGATATGCATAACACAAAAATAAATGCAATAATCATCAATACATTAAACACAAAGTCTTTTAAACTCAAATATGCCCCACAAAAACAGAAATGACAAGTATGAGAGAGGGAAAAAAGGAGCAATAAATAGTTGAGCACCATGAGGATGCTTTCTACGTACGTAGTGAAATATAACACTGTGCTTAGAAAAGTGCTTTCAAGCAACGTTGACTCTTCATCCATCATCTAAAGAAATGCTTTGCGTAAACTAATATGTATTATATTCAGTTCTGTTCTACAACAAAACTGCCTACCTGACTTTTCCATTTGAACAAATGCATCCATCTCAACAGAGAAAGCATTAAAAAATCGGAGGCCACCAGGGTCTGCTTTCTGATGACTGGCCTTTCAAAAGCAGCTCGGAGTTTTGAACAGTATTGGTCCTGTGAAGCATAAAGTGATTTAGTCTGACAGCATTTCATTCAAAGAAAAACACTGAGGTGGGTCTTGAGGCTGAATTTTTGAGGACATTTGGGCCTCGTCCCAATTTTGTTTAGTCTGAACATTAGAACTACACTTGTCGACTTGTTCTTTGAAAAAAGTTTGAGTAGTAGCCTGTCTAACACACTCAAGATGTTCTCAAGCTTCAGTGGTGACAGACCTGAAGACAAAAAGTCCATTTTATATTTATGAAGAGATCTGAGAGCAAAAGAGAAGTGGCCCATCATTTATTCTCGCTGTGGGGAGAATGTTATGTGTTGCGCTGCGGCATACAAACACGCAAAGACATGTAACGAAGTCTTGACACACAGGGCGAATCTTTGAGTCTCACCAACCATCTCATAAATTATTAATCTCCCCCAAGGAAGCAACACTGACAGTGATCCACGCCTCCTCCCCCAACAAACACGTAATCATACACACACTCAGCTTGAGAAAGATTTAAAGTGAAAGTAAGTGCTGCTTCACTTCTCCTTCGCACTGCTCTGATAGCGCCCCACTTCTTCTTTCCACGCACCAGCCACTCTAAGCCACTCCGACTGACAGAGAAGAAGTTTTAAATGCCTCTCACACATGATTTACTCTGCGATGACTCTCCCTGAATGGTTGTCCTCAAATATATTTGGTCAACACAGAGTGAGAACATCAGATTTGGACTGTGCTTTGATTTTTGTCCCTCCATCTGTACTTCCTGTCCCAGCAAGAAAAAGATTTTTTACATTAAAAACATAATTTAGAAAATGAAAGGCCATTTTCTATCCTGATTTTAGCTCTTTGATTTGAACAGTGTTACAAGGGAAGCATCTTTTTTAAGCCTTCAATGTAAATGCTATGTTTGGGTAACATCTTTACATGTGGAACTGTTTTGAAAACTTTTAATACAGATGCCGAGATTAACTAATCATGAAAAGTGTTGACTATAGCATTTTTTTTTTTTCAAGAAATATACATTTCGTATGTTCTGAAAGCACTTCTATCCCTTACAGCCTCATTTTCATTCCTCTCAAAAATTACATTTGGCACTACCCTGACTATGGTCTAACTCAATTTCTGCACTCTCAGGAATGCTTTCATCATAACTAACACAGAGCAAACACAATGTAAATAAGAGATTAATTGAACAGTGTAGACTGTATCATTGATTATAATGGATGAGTGCAGTCAGTGAGCTCTCCCTTTGGGATTGACAGCTCCAGTGATTATAAAGTGTTTTTTTTTTTTATTGCTTTCATCTCTATGTAATAAAAACCCGGACGTAGAAAACAAGTTGTAAAAGCTACTTTTTTGAGAAATTTTTGAATTCTGAAAGTTAAATTCAGTTAAATTGACCTCTTGTTGTCAAATGATCAGGGAAATTTTGATTTCTCAATTTATGACCCCTCTAAAAGCCAATATTCTTTTCCTGCACTTCTCTATATTTTCTGCTAATTTCTTCTGGAAATAACGAAGATGCTCTTGTCATTTATTATGCTACAGTTTAGTGATTGTGGGCAGTAATTTAAACAGCTCATTAATTCTCATTTCTTTAACAAAAATAGACAAGAGTGTAATGAATTGCAAAATGTGTATCATGAAACTCTTGTTTATTGAACAGCTTGACTTCTCACACTGTCTGTAACTACTATCACCCAGAGTTACCTTTGTTTGGACATGCACAGATATGAACGACATACGTGACGACATACGTGACGTCGAACGTGACCGACTGAAAGGGAATGAATGTTCAGTAATGGTGCATATTGTGAATTAGGTGTTTACATGAAATACAATTCTGATGCAGGCTTATGCCACATGTTCATAAATCGACATCATTTTCTAAAATAATAATAATAAAAAGTTTATTTAATCCAATTGTGTTGGGACTGCATGAACTAAGGGTAAGTTATTTATTTTTCATTGGCTCAAGTTAAAAAATATAGATGTGAATCATTACCATAATTTTTTTTAATTGGATGAATGAAACATTTTTTTCAGTGTACGTGCACATACTAAAGCCACATTACATTATTACATTCCATGTCGCATTCGAAATGATAGGGCCTTTGCTTATAATAGTGAAAATAATTTTTGAAGTAACACCCCCAGGGTGCTGTGAAGATACACGCCAATAGAGACGCATTCCCATTGGCTTCATGTATTTCGGTCATTTACACAAATCAACATTGCACAAACACAAACGCATAAGATCCCGCTGCGATAAGATCCCGCTACATATATTTTCAGAACTCAGACAGCATTCACTACTGATACTGAGGTAAAGACAGAAATCCTCTTAATTTCCCTAAAAATGAGCAATTACTGTACAAAAGCCAGTGTAGTGACTGATCACCTCCTTCTTGTACTTCCCACCGATGCCACTATAGTAGTTAGCTATCTAGAAACTTATAATTGATTTGACACAAGTTTACGTAAAATCAAAGACATTATGTCAGGGATACATAAAATTGAGGCTATTTATTTGAGTCACTTGTTACATTATGCTTAATTTACAAACGCAAATAACATTTTCTAACAGAATTACTGAATTAAAACAAAAAAATTAATAAACAGTGTTGTAACCTTATGGATTTGTGTTGAACCAAAATTACAATTAAAATGGAAAAAGAAATTCAGAACACTTTTTTCCAGCGCTTTTTTTTAAAGAGGTGCATATTTGAAACCATCTTAACCACAACCTATCATTATCAATAATCTGAATGACAAGTGATCTCGGTCGTCGCTCTCTTTTTGGTTCCTTGCTTCTTCCGCCATGAAGAACTGCGAGATGACTCAGAAGGTAGTAGCAACAAGAAAGAAATGATTGGCAGAAGAAATAAAGGAGTGGATTTTGAAAGGAATGAAAGAGTGTGGGGAAAAGCAGAATGATGTGTCCTGCTGTATACAGAGTGTTTGAATGAATTGTAGCGCTATATATTAAACATAATTTAGAAAACACATAAATAGGCTTTAGTGTAGTTACGCAGATGTCTTTGCTGTAAGAAAGAACCTGATTTCCCTTTTGCATCATCTGGGTATTTTGGGGGCATTGTAATCACTGTGATCAACCGAGACAGCTCACATAGTAAATGAATCAGGCTTTGGCCTATACTTTGATCAGGGAATGTGCAATTCCAGGGTAAGAAGATTCTCGTGTCTCTTGGTAGAGAAAATCAGCTACTATCAATCACACCTGAGACGTGCAACAAAGCAGCTATGAGGAAAGCTACTTCTGAAATTCTGGCTTTATATGTACCTGTTATCTGTAACTGTGCCCTGCTCATTTCCAGGTGTCTAGGCGTGAGATCGAAGACATCAGATGCAGTGAGCTGAAGGATGTCTAGTGCACGCTGGTGTCCCTGAATACTACATCAGGGAACCACAGTATATGAGCACTTAACAAATATGTTTATCATTAAGAGGAGTTAATTAATCTTGAGGTAAGTGAAAGTGTCAGTGTTTTAATATTTTGCAGCCTCTATTTGTTTGTTAAAAAGACTAACATTGCATCTTAAAATAGGTTTGATTTAGATGGCATTTTATAGCCTGACCACAAGTTTGGAATGCTTTCAGATTAAATAAATGATAAAGATGCAACTCTACTCAGGCAAAGTCCATATATTACAGACACTTAAGAAACATTCTATACGCCGCCTCAGTCAGAGCGATGGAAAACAACCTGTCTGTCTAATTTAGGAATCAATCTCCTTCATTCCTCACACAAGAGAAAGAGGGTTCATTAGATCACCCCATGCCACTCCAAAACTGAGGTGTTTCATATTTATGCAAATGATTTCTGTTTATCGGACTGCCTCAGGCACCATGTCTAAATGAGAAGATGAATGCCGTTATTGATGCTCGCAATGCAGGAAAAAATAAAGAGGTGCTGAAAACACCAGATGTCTTTGCTGTAAGAAAGAACCTGATTTCCCTTTTGCATCATCTGGGTATTTTGGGGGCATTGTAATCACTGTGATCAACCGAGACAGCTCACATAGTAAATGAATCAGGCTTTGGCCTATACTTTGATCAGGGAATGTGCAATTCCAGGGTAAGAAGATTCTCGTGTCTCTTGGTAGAGAAAATCAGCTACTATCAATCACACCTGAGACGTGCAACAAAGCAGCTATGAGGAAAGCTACTTCTGAAATTCTGGCTTTATATGTACCTGTTATCTGTAACTGTGCCCTGCTCATTTCCAGGTGTCTAGGCGTGAGATCGAAGACATCAGATGCAGTGAGCTGAAGGATGTCTAGTGCACGCTGGTGTCCCTGAATACTACATCAGGGAACCACAGTATATGAGCACTTAACAAATATGTTTATCATTAAGAGGAGTTAATTAATCTTGAGGTAAGTGAAAGTGTCAGTGTTTTAATATTTTGCAGCCTCTATTTGTTTGTTAAAAAGACTAACATTGCATCTTAAAATAGGTTTGATTTAGATGGCATTTTATAGCCTGACCACAAGTTTGGAATGCTTTCAGATTAAATAAATGATAAAGATGCAACTCTACTCAGGCAAAGTCCATATATTACAGACACTTAAGAAACATTCTATACGCCGCCTCAGTCAGAGCGATGGAAAACAACCTGTCTGTCTAATTTAGGAATCAATCTCCTTCATTCCTCACACAAGAGAAAGAGGGTTCATTAGATCACCCCATGCCACTCCAAAACTGAGGTGTTTCATATTTATGCAAATGATTTCTGTTTATCGGACTGCCTCAGGCACCATGTCTAAATGAGAAGATGAATGCCGTTATTGATGCTCGCAATGCAGGAAAAAATAAAGAGGTGCTGAAAACACATGAATATATTAACTAGGAAAATCTTTGTGGACAATTTAGCTCTAGCCTTTTTCTGTCAAAGTGAGAGAGCACTCTGGAATATGATTAGATGTTTTATTTTCTAAAATGACATGTTTTACAGGTTAAAAAAATCTAGTTTGTGATTCTGTAACAATAGCGGTTGTAATTAGTATTCATCAGTGTTAATCTTTTCTCACTCTGTAATTTAGATTTTTAGAAACCAGAATTTATGTTCCTGCCTACATTCATTTGATAATAGCAATACTCTGATAGAGGGAACCCAGGAGAACAGTTGACTGAACATGCCATGGGGAGGAAAAAAAATTAACTTAAATGATTTTAGCAAATGGCTGCAATATAACAAAGAGTGAAAAATTTAAGGGGGTCTGAATACTTTCCGTACCCACTGTATATTGTGCAATGTTTGCTCACACTCATCAAAACAGGTCAGTTTTTTGTTTTTTTTGCAACCACATCTGTAGCCTGCATCTTTCTGCACTTTGGGAGGACCATCACATCATCTTTTAGGTTACAGAAGAAGATGAGTAAAATGATTTGGCCACACAAAACCATTTTGATTTATACAAGCCAGTGCAGGGCTGGCCTGAAGCTTTTCCCTGGGGAGTACTGTCAGTTAAAATGTATTCCCCTCTCCATCTATCTTTCCATCTTCTCTTTCAGTCTGCGCATAGTAACTCCAAACTTAATTTGTGTTGACACAACAGGCATAGAGAGGATACTTGACTTTGGACAAGGTTGATGATGAAATGGTATTTTGCAGTGGCCTTTTGCAGTGCAGGGTGTGTATCATGTTGATGCAAGCCAAGTGGTAAAAAAATTTAATTAACCTAACCAATGACCTTTGAGACAGATAACAACAACCACACAGAGTCCACTGCATAATTTCTGCTCTGTGCACTTTTAGAACATTTTTTGCTCCTTTTCTTTAATTCTACCTTAAAAGTACAAGAAGAAATCTGATAATACTAATATGCACTTTTAAGCTATAATTTAAATAAAGGTCCATAATTATTGTAATGTAAAGGGTAGCCTTAGATGAATAAAATAAAATTCAAAAAAAGTTGTTTGAGTTTCAGGGAAACTATGAATAATAATACTGTTGAAACGCAGCTATACCTAAAAAAACGCACCTATACTTAAAATTCACTGCAGTTTCTAGTTGAAATTAACACTAGAGGCAGTAAAACACTAACAACTTTTATTCCTTTTAACAAAAAATTATGATTACGGGGCAGATTATAGATTAATAAAGACTATTTCTTGAATATTACATCAAAACGGTGCATTATTGGTCAACTAATACATTTTAACATTTGTATCACAAAACCAGCTCCATTCGTTTGTCTTCTCTGTTGAAGTAAACTTGCTCAGTACCTCACCTGGTACAAAGCAGCACTTGCCATACTGAGCGTGATGAATGAAACATCACGAAAACCTCAAAGACTTGAAGAAACAAGCTAAAATGGCATGGTTGCTTCAGCAAATATGTTTCACCTCATATTTGGTTTTGTTAGTGTAGGGTTTAAGTGTAGGTGGTACGTTATTTTCAAACGCAATAGACCAGTGCAAGTCACCAGACAATTAATTTCCAAACTGCCACGATACATACATCAACCAGTGTAAAAAATAAATCATTGCCAGATTCACGTTCTGTTTCGGATAAAATTGAACACACAATTAGTACCTCTCACCGGACATTTCAAAAGAAGTAACATAATATCATTTTGCAGAAATTACACCACAAGCAGGAATTTCCTTCAAAACTATGCACTGCACACATCTCTGCAGTTTTACCTTGTTTTGTTTGCATGTATTTGGGTGTTTCAGCTATGGCACATGTGTACACTTTTAGAAAATAAACTTTTAAAAAACACTTTCACAGTCTCACATTCTATTCATTTGCCACTAACAATGTCAAACAGCATAGCTATATAAAAGAGAATACTGTCATGGACATTTCTACTAAATGATTTATTGTGTTTTAAAATGCAATAATTAACATTTTTATGACGGAATTTCACATTTTAAAGTTAAACATCAAGGGTAAAACTATAAAATATATAAAGCCTTTAAAAAGTAGCAAAATTAAATGAAGGCATGGCCAAAAAAAACTGTCTTGAAAAAAAAAGTTTTCAAGACAGTTTTAACGTGACCTTTATAAAAAGAAAAGTTCACATTAAATAAAACAAATTCATATAATAACAACATTAATAATAATGATAATAAAATGAGGGAAATATCATTTAGAAATATATGATAATGTTGACATTTACACTTAGTTTCATTTTAAATAATAAGAACATTAATAATCATGATAATAAAATGAGGGAAATATGTTAGTTTTAATAAAAAACTAGATTTTTAATCATTTAGAAATATATGATAATGTTGACATTTACACTTAGTTTCATTTTGAGAGAACATTGTGAATGGCTCTTCAACATGACCTAAACAGTGTGCCTCGGTGCACGTAAAATAATCAATCATAATAAATACATGTAATTTATCATCAGTTTTGAAGTTTTTTCATCAGTATTAATTATAAAAAATCATTTTAAAAAGCTGCACTCTTACAGTTTCTTAATCTGACATATTCAAATAGTTATTAGTTTATTCATGATTAGGTAATATCATATTTCATAGAAACAGATTTTTTTTACCATCAGTTACACGAGTGAAAAAAAAAAGTTAGAATCAAGGATAAACTGAAATTCACAGTATTTCAACACAACTTCTGCTCACGTATTTGAAGGTTGCTACTGAATCATTAAGGGAAAATGACACATTTTGTGACTACACATTACTTTATGTAGGAGAGCTTATGATCCACTAGCTATATTCTGCCTTAGAACAAATGGTCCAACCAAATAAAGTTAGCTACAAACTGTTGTAGCTGGTAAGCCTTCAGTGTGATCTTTACTCTCCAATTTAATTAAGATCTTATGAACAGCTGGTGCAACCTTACCCAGGTAATTTTCTGATCAGATAGTAGTATAGGCCTGACTAAATATCAAATAATGGGAAATAAGCTTATCTATATATATGTGTAGCACCGGCATTAATACTAAAAAGCTTCCTGGTACATCTGCTTCTCAAATAAATCTGTTCTTAGCACTAACAGGACTCATGCAATAGAGGGCAACGGAGAACATAATGACACACACCTGCACACTATAAGCACCCAGGTGCAACTTCTCACATCTTCTGGCAATCCTTCCCCACTAGCAGTCTGCCTGCACTCCTGCAGGCAACTTTTGCTGTAAATTGTAAGCTATTAAGTGAGTCATCTGTATGCTCTGATTTCACTGACTTGAAGTCAGTCTATGGTTATGATGAGGGCAGCATATGCAACAGTCAACAGTCAAGAAAGACTGTTTCCAGATCTGTGACCTCTAAGAGAGAGATTCTGGCTACAAGCCCCCAGATACTTCCAGTGTCCTCTCTGGTAATGGCTTTGACACTGGCTTCAGAGACACAAAGCGGACATTACATAACACAAGCTCAAGCACTTCATCTCCGTCAAACACCTATGAAGCCAAATCAATCACAGCAGTTGTGGAACGCACAGACAATAAACAGTAATACTGCTGGTCCACTAGTTCTAAAATGGTTACAAAAGCAAGAAAATCAAACAAATGCTAAATCAAGCACACAGAGTGCTGTGTTTTGAAACGCTCAAAACAACAATATATCTGTCTCTGTTAAACATATTCTCAAACATGTCTGTTGTACCCTAAAATCATTTTCCAGAAAAATGCAGTTCTAGTCTTGATCTGTTACTAAGATCAAAAAGAAGGAGCGAGGGACAGAGTGAAAGAAGAAAGAGAGCCCTAGTATAGTAAAATAGTAAAAAAAAAAAAAAAACTATGCCATAATTTATTTAAAATACATTTATTTCATACTAAGTATACTTCAAATCCATTAACATATTTATTGAGATATCACTTAAGACTGATATAAAATTATAATTAAACTTTATTTGAAGTATTTCTTTATTGCACAACACACATTTCTTAATATTATGCCTAAAATGTGTTTTAATATCACTATTAATAAGGATTGTATGATCTCTGATAATTAAAGTGTACCTGAAGTATACTTGCAATAGTTCCACTTCAGCAAAATCAAATACAGTATACTTACAGTAAGTATATATTTAGTTGGACCTCAGCACTACTGTACTTCCACACAAATAAAGTGCCTTATGCACAAAATTAGTTTTTCCAGTTTAGCAGACTTTAAGTATACCAGTTTAGTATACCAAAAGTACAATTGCAGTGTATTTTTATTAAGCACATAAATGTGTAAATGTAATTGTAGTATACTTAGCACAAAATAACTGTATTTCAAATACATTTTAGTTTTTCACTAGGGAGCACAGCATAAAGAAAAGTGCGGAAAATGTCATTAAGCTGTTGAGTTATATTGACCAGAATAAACTTGTTCATAGTTTTGTACTTAATTAAAGCACTTTGTGCTACATTTTACAAATTAGGCTGTCAGTTTGAAAAGAAGACTTTTCACGAGTCTTTGAAAAATTTAGACATGTAGCCATTAGCATAATGCTAAAGCCTTGTTAAACACATTGGCTTTAATAATTTTTGATGTTTTAATGGATAATACATTGTTAAAACAATTTTAGACCAGGTTCCACATCATAAAGTGACCTTAATTAAGGTGTGTTGGGAGAAGAAGTTGAAATGTTTTTGCTTTAGCCAATAATGGAATAAAATGTCTGAGAAAAGAAAGCAAGGAGAGAGGATAGATTTATATTCTCTTGATCTAACGTGTTTGACCTCTTCTCTCTATCTGTTTTAGCAGACTTTAAGTATACCAGTTTAGTATACCAAAAGTACAATTGCAGTGTATTTTTATTAAGCACATAAATGTGTAAATGTAATTGTAGTATACTTAGCACAAAATAACTGTATTTCAAATACATTTTAGTTTTTCACTAGGGAGCACAGCATAAAGAAAAGTGCGGAAAATGTCATTAAGCTGTTGAGTTATATTGACCAGAATAAACTTGTTCATAGTTTTGTACTTAATTAAAGCACTTTGTGCTACATTTTACAAATTAGGCTGTCAGTTTGAAAAGAAGACTTTTCACGAGTCTTTGAAAAATTTAGACATGTAGCCATTAGCATAATGGCTAGCATAGCATAGGAGAAGAAGTTGAAATGTTTTTGCTTTAGCCAATAATGGAATAAAATGTCTGAGAAAAGAAAGCAAGGAGAGAGGATAGATTTATATACTCTTGATCTAACGTGTTTGACCTCTTCTCTCTATCTGTGTTTCCATACTCAGTTGCAGGGCTTCAGTGCTGGGTCATTGACTAAAACAGACACCCAGTTTTCACAGCATGCTGCTCTGACTGTTAAACAGTCACTGGGGGGAGAAAGCCATTGATTTTCTGTCACAGAAACACACAAACAGAATCATCTCAACGCCCTGATGACTGATGGACACTCTTGGGTGCCCGAAGGCTGGTGTGCAGAATCATATACACCTGTATCTACACATACACAGAAATGGATGTGTAATAGTCTACTTCTCAATCATTTGGTGCCCCCACTATTATGATATCTGATTTATCATTTTCTCCTGTTACTGCAAACTGTGTCAAGAGGAGGAATCTTTTGTCTTCTGAAAACCTCTGAAACACCAAACATATGATAATTTGACATTTTATGCCTGCAATGCAAACTGATCTATATTGACATTTGCCATCAAATGTTACGCAAATATGGGCACAGCCAGACCATCCATATCAATGCAACTGTAGATTCAATTAATTTTCTCATGAATAAAACTGATCTTAACCCAAGATGACAACACATAGCTTCAAGCAAATTAGAGGTTGTTAAAACACTTAATAACTTGCAATTACCTTTATAAAGCATGCCTATGGGCAAAGGCAACATGCCAAGACATAAAAGAGGAATATGTGTGCGTTTATAAATAAGCACTAATTTTACTTTGCTAATGAAATAAGCAAATTTGTGCAAAAGGTCAGATTTCTTTGCATCAGAAGGACTATTTCAAATGGTTATTTCAGGCTTTTGAGGAGACTTCTCAAGAGTTAGATATATTAAGTTTGTTCACATCAGTGCTTTTGCTCACTCGAAAATCCCTTATCATCATTTTGCCTTCCTTGCTTGGCTGCCGTTCCTCCACACCTTCACAACCATTTAAAAAGGCACTGGTGGGAAATGCTCCTAATCCAATCACAAGTTGTACACTAGACCCAAGGCAAATACTTAGTGAGCTCACTATCAGGTGTATTCTTTAACAACATCTGCTACAAGGTCTTTGGGGTTTGATTCCTGCTCTGAAACGGGGTACAGAGTCTGAAGGTTTCCTAGTGCACTGGCTAGGGAGCCATTTCTAGTGCTGTCCTATTGTCAATTATTCCATTACACGGAAATGTTCCCTAAATTCCCAGAATGGAGTATAAAAACCAGTGAGCACTGACTATTCACTTTGTTTTTAGAAACTTCATCCTCGTCTCTCAAGTTGCCAGAGAACAAGCGCAAGTGTAAATGTATGAAAATACGTTACCTTTTGTTTTTAAAAAAGATTTTGTTTGAAATCACCTTTCATCACTATATGCACAAAAATAATGTAAACAGTAGTGATCTTAAAAAATCCTATTTATTTTTTAAATATTAGATCATTTACGTGATTTCTGAGATTTTGAATTGAAGTAGGCCTACTAATAAAATATTATTATAAAGTATAAAATAAATATTAGTACCTCAATACAAAATCACAAGACATTAAACAAATATTATTAAGCAAGGCACAACATACTTACAATATACATTTTATGTCGTATGTTGTGCCTTGATTTATAATATTTGTTTATGCTATAATTTATGTAAATTATCTGTTTTGCTTGATAACAAAATTCAGCAGAAGAAGATATTTCATAATGACAAGGTAGTTTTTAACAGCTACAGTAAGATGCATGAGTGTGTTACACAGCAATGTTACATACCCACTACGTTTAATGTAATGTTTATGTTACTGTTTAATGCATGAAGCTGGTTGTTAGTGTCCAAACACATGCTTATGATATACTGATTCACATAAAACAACATCAGTATCGAAGGCCTTTTTCAACTTCTTTAGGAAGTTTGGGAAGCAAACTACCTTAAAATGACCTTGGTGCATTGCAACCCTAATAAATTTGAGAATTCAATTTTTAAAAAAAGAGAACCTAATCATGTCACAATAAGCAGCAAATTACACAATGAACATGGGCGTTTAATTAGTGATTATGATTGCAGGGGGGATGAAGGCCAAACACCAGCAGCTAATTACAGAGAAACACAAGAAGCCCTGCAGCACTGCTTAATGGGAGAATTTCGCAAAAACACAGAGATAATAACAACAACAAAAAAAACACAATATGCAGATCAGAAGGAAATTATGTTAATTAAAATTGATAAGGTTTTGATTAATAATGTGTTGATTAGGTAGAGGAATGAAATCCAGCAATTTGAAAGAGTTTATTTGTAAGGCAGAATTGACCATTGTGTAAACCGGTTGAATGAAGAAATGTTTGTTAGTTTTTTTTTGCCTACATTCCTGTATATTTGGAGATGTTATTGAATAGTTTGGGTCAGTTTGCTTGTCGTCAGCATTATTTTCAGCCAACACAGCATTCAGAATGGATAGCTTTTCTCCCTGATTGAATGGTGGTTCATTATGCATCATTAAAAATATGCTTTGCATGCATAGCAGAACACTCTCAAGAGTAGTTCTACAAATCTACTTTTGTGCGGTCACCTAACACCACAGATCAAAGTTTATCATGATCAAATCATGCCGCTTTCAACATCATCACCATATTTATGTGTTTTCTTGTTTTCCAGTCCTGTTAACTTCCAAACAATATTTATATTAATAAATGTTAATATATTTTGCAGTACAACTGTGGTAAATGTTTCTTGTTACATTGCAGGAAAATTGCAGACATTTTTTCAGCCTGTTCAAAAATTGTTAATGGTAATAATCATCATTGAAAAGTTGATAATTGCAATAAGCCAAAAATGTATTTTTGGCACAACATTTGAAATGAGGAAACATCTTTTGGGCAGATTCCTTATTGTGACAAATGATTTTAATTGATTTTATCAGAACACTCCATTACCTGGTGATAACCATCTATGGCAGTTTAAAAGAGAAGAAAAGCAGTGTGGGTATGAAAAGGACAAAATGTCTGGAAAGAACAGCTGTAAAGAGACAGCAAGTGAATGAGTGAGACACTTTGATTTTCATTCAAAAAATGTTTAGTGTCACGAACAATTTACACTAAAAGTAACAGCAATCTCTATGAAGCATTTAAGTTGCAGGTTTTCAGTGTCACCCAACCACCACAGGTGTAAAGTGCCAACATTCAGATTTTTTGCAAATGCGTATGAATTTTTATGACTTCATTTGTACACAGTAAGAAAAAAAATCAGTAGAAAAGCAAAACAGATGGTGGTAAGTTTGTACCAGGACATTATCCATTAAGTTTACAAACATTTCCCAAAACACAACATGGTAAAACTTTAGGGTAACACTTTAGTTTAGGGACCAATTCTCACTATTAACAAGTTGCTTATTAGCATGCATTTTACTAGCATATTGTCTGTTTATTAGTATTTATAAAGGACATGTTAATGCCTTATTCTGCATGACCATAATTTAGATCCCTTAAACTTTCTCCCCCATACCTAAACTTAACGACTACCTTACTAACTATTAATAAGCAGCAAATTAGGAGTTTATTAAAGCAAAAGTCATTAACGTGTTCATAAAAAAGAAAAAAAATTGTGCATTTTCATTTGAATCACATATATTTTGCACTCCCAAAAAATAATAGCAACTTTTTAAGATAGGGTTGAACGTTCTTGTCCTGTTATCAGTGTATCACTTCAACCCTCCAAACAACTATTTGACTTGCCAAACATTTCCTAAACTGCTACAAAATAAATAAATAAATAAATAAATAAACAAATAAACTCCACAGGAAACTGAGAAGATTTAAAAGCTGTAATTGATTTCAGTTCACAGAGAGGGTCTTTTTTTTGTATGAGTATTGATTTCTACCTTTTCCGCTCTGTGAGGTCTGGCAGGGTTTTGCCAACATCCCTCTAATTATTTTTAGTCTAAAACAGTAGAGAGAAAGAACAGACTACTAAGTTATATGAAAACTGTCCAAATACATTGACACATACCCACAAATATATAGTGTTAATGCCACTGCAGGATTGCCAAAAAGCTAATGGTACAACAACACAACCAGCAATAATGCCTCCTTTTCATAGAAGAAAGGGGAAAGGATGAACCCAATTGTGCTTCTGCTCAGCCAAAATGCAAGTCGTTAATGTCATTAAAAAATCTAAGTAATAATGAATGCACAGAGTAAGCATAATCACACATTGAACGATACTGAGGTTAAAGGTCAGGTCTCATGAGGAACTATAAGACAGGCTCAAGGTAGGTTGGGAGCATCTGCATGTGGCCTGTTGTAGAAACTGCGCAAATTATACCAAAGGTCAGAAAGATCCCAGGGCAGATTGTGTCCAGTCAGGGCAAAGGTAGCCAGGGTAGATCTGGTAAATAAGATACTGTAATAGTCTCTGGAGATTTAAAAGGGAGGACAATTAGTAAAAGAAACTGGTACTTAGTCAGGTAATGATGAGGGAAATGATGCCTTCTCCCAGACCAACATGGCAGCATAACCAAGGGATAAATTGCAAAGGGAAACACCATCAGTAGTGTAAGCAAGATGCAGTCCCACCAACATGACTTGCAAGCAAAACACAGCCAATCAATAGCTGTGTATACTGTACATGGACCCTACTAATCCGATCGTAATAGGACTAGAAGCACAATCTGAATAAAAAACTCACATGTAAACACGTCAATCGGATTGAATTGGCCAGATCCGACTAAAATAAAAACGTGGCTTAAAAATCTAATATTAAGTGAGTATAATTACTGATTATATTCTTTTAATAATTTAAAAGATCAATTTAGTTCATAGGTATCGGTATCGATATCGATGATACTGGGCTTGAAAATATCGGTATCGAATCGAAAATAAAATAAGAGGTATCGCCCATCCCTAATGAGAAACGAACCGGGGGGAAAAAAATTTCAGAAACACACCCGTAATCGCCACAGACCAATGGTAGCTCAAAGGTGTTTAGGAAGCAAAACAAACTCCCCCAAAAAGGTTGCTTTGGTGAGCTGTTTTAAAACCGAAACTGGAAAGTACTGCGCATGCGCAGTGACGTAGAAATAGCATAATGACGTATGCCACGCGGAACGAGCCGTTCTTCCTGGTGAATAAAGTGTCATAAATGAGTGTCCAGTCATTATAAAACTCCCCTTTCACTCAGCGTCTGTGAAGTGGAGCAGCACAACGTCATACCGTCACACGTCATCATACGTCGTCTAGCTCCTACAATACACATACCTATATTGGTGTGCATTAGAGCCTAATTGCCATTCTATATTAAAGCGCTGCTTACTGACACACACACACACACACCGGAGATCGCGCAGCTCACACATCCAGGAGCAAAGAAACTTGTCCCAAATGTTCACGCAAAGAAAGAAGGCGTAACTTTTATTCTCGCTGTAGTATTGTTGCTGCCGCCATGTCGAGACGCTGTGTGTTTCGTTGTGAAAGTGAAACTACTTTGTTTGGCCTTCCAAAAGAGGGCGATAACCGCTTCGTCATGCCTAGAGCTGATCCGTGCTGGTCGCTGAGGGAATACATCAACTTCGCGCTGTGGATCACCGGATCGGCTTTCACCGTGGACGAAGCGGAGTCCAGCCCGGGGTCGTCACATGTGGTTGCCGCAAGC
>NW_015645076.1:2390767-2391441 GCF_001515625.1 Sinocyclocheilus rhinocerous | reverse complement strand
GGACAAGGCATCACAATATGGTAAGGGGCGTAACATTTCCGTCACACGCTTGAGGTATTCGGCCAATCACAACGCACTGGATAGCTGGCCAATCACAGCACACCTCGCTTTTCAGACCGATGAGCTTTGTAAAAATCAACGTGTTTCAGAAAGGCGGGGCATAGAGGAGAAACAATAATGTACAGTATGTGGAAAATAATGTGGTTTTTTTTACCTTAAACCGCATAAACACATTTCATTACACCAATACACAAAATAATGTTCTTTTTAGCAACATCATATGGCCCCTTTAAATACTGAATTGCTACATTATATTTTCCAGCAACGAGAGGATAACATCGCTGTTTTTGAAGTAAACTCACTCATTGTAAAGAGAGACGCGCACACACGCAACTTTCATATCTCTCTCTCTCCCTCTCTCTAATTGGCAATATTTGAGAAAAGGGTTTAGCGATTTCTAATTATTGGGGGGACTAGCCCCCCTCAGTGTCTACAGTGGTTATCGGCCTGATCAGACATGAAAATATGTTGTGGCACTGTAATGATATGATGTTAGCAAACTTTAGTGATTTTTTGCAAACATTTCTTTGAGTAACATGACTGTAAATATGAACTCACGATTGAATGTAACATAAAACAAATGATTACTTTTCGTTAAAATCTTTATTAATGCC
>NW_015645076.1:2385903-2389309 GCF_001515625.1 Sinocyclocheilus rhinocerous | reverse complement strand
AGATTGCGCAGCTCACACATCCAGGAGAAAAGAAACTTGTCAACGCTGCCCCACGACTTTTATTATAAATACTGAAAATACTGAATTGCTACATTATATTTTCCAGCAACGAGAGGATAACATCGCTGTTTTTGAACTCATTGTACTCATTGTAAAGAGAGACGCGCACACACGCAACTTTCAACTTTCATCTCTCTCTCTCTCGAATTGGCAATATTTGAGAAAAGGGTTTAGTGATTTCTAATTATTGGGGGGACTAGCCCCCCTCAATGTTTACGGTGGTTATCGGCCTGATCAGACATGAAAATATGTTGTGGCACTGTAATGATATGATGTTAGCAAACTTTAGTGATTTTTTGCAAACATTTCTTTGAGTAACATGACTGTAAATATGAACTCACGATTGAATGTAACATAAAACAAATGATTACTTTTCATTAAAATAATGCTAAAAATGCTTACATTTATGTTTCTTTTAGTCCGCTCGGGCAGCCATGTTGCCGCTGAAGCCGGTTTACTCTGAGATAATTCATACCCCTTCGTTTGAAGTGTGGTCCCGAAAAATCTTAGTTTGTAGGGCTATCTGGGTCTTCCCCTTACCCCTACCCCTCCAACCAAAAGAGAATCGAGACACCCCTACCCCTTCACATGAATGCGCAAAACAGAGGGGTAGGGGAAAGGGGAAGGGCTAAGGGGTAGAAATGGGATTGGGCCTAAGATTATTGCGCGTTCTCGTGTTCCCCGAAAAGGGCAGATGTATCGATACTCGAAACCACGATCAGCAATGCAGCGATTGGCTGGCGGCAAGACAGCAACGTAATGACATCATAATTAAAAAGACACCTGACGAAAAACTTGACAAATTTCCAGTACCTTTATAAGGAAACAGCCAAGTGAACAAAACTACATAAATGTTATAATAGATAAATGAAATGTGCACTGTTTTTATTTAATTTATTTTATATTTTTTTACATGATTCCCAATTATTTATACTCTTATAATAAAGTAGCAGTGGCTGGGACAGATTTGAAATAGCAATTCCACTTAAAAAGATGCAATCTAATACTGTTTACATGAAATAAGCCTGCTCCCCAGCAGGTTTAAGTTTATGGACCTGTTGCTATGACAGCAAGTCCAGGATGAGCTTCAAAGAACCAAATAATCCAAGATCATGTCAAATCGTCAACAATCAAATCCAGCTAACTGAGTTAGCGACGTACGAAGAACGGGCCCCAGAATGAATTCATTCCGACGGAAGCAAAAAGTGTCCATGTAACCGTACCTAGTGAGAAGATGACAGGACCACTGTCCCCACAGATACTGGCCCCATTCCAAAACAAAGACAAATCTTAAAGTCCTAGCATGGCTAAAACGATCAATTCTAAGCTCTTGGCTCAGTGTGAATTAGGGGTTGCACCGACTAATCGACTAGTCGACTTCAATGCTCTGCCACGACACTTTAAGCTTGACGTCGATTAGTTGCTGGTCCTATAGACCAACAATAAAATAGCTTTGAAACTGAAAAGTTCAAGCATATATTTCTTAATAACTAAATCCCACAGCTTCACTACTAGTAGAGAGACGCTGCCAGGTAGAATTAATTCACACACGCAGTCGCTCTCACTAATGCATTCATATTAATGTAATCTTTACTGTGCTACTTTATCTGTATCTAATTTAGAATGAGCGGAAATCTGTGAGAAATATAACGACCCAAAGACAAAATAACTGATAAAAAAAGCTGTTATAGGAGCAACAGCCATGTGGGCAGCGCTGTGTCATATGCCATAGTTGTGCACAAGGTGTTTGTCACAGCTCCAGACTTATTTGTTCATTAATGACGTCATCAGCGACTAGTCGACTTCGACTCGACTTTCATCACATAAAAGTCGACTTCAAAAAATCAGAAGTCGTTCAACCCCTAGTGTGAATATCAGACATTAGAATATAAATTATTCCACAAGAAGGCAGCACAATGGCAAAGTGGTTTAGTATGTACCAAGGATTTTACCTTTGTAAGTATGAGAGCATTTACTTTCACAGTAAGGGGTTGGCAAAGGACGGTTGAAAGCAATAGTCTAAGACATAAGGAGGAGAATTTTTTAATTAATCTGAGATTTAAGACATAGCCAGTGAGATGAATCTATTCATAGCTCCCTGTTCCCTGTGTTCTGGTATGGCACTGATTTTAACATGTACATCTAAGGCTCATTGGAAATATGTGCCTGTGGCAACATTTCTGCAAAATGATGTCCAGTAAATGGTGCTAAAAGCGCCATTCATCTGCACGTTATCCGAAACAGATGAACGTGAATGTGGCAACATTGGGGCAAGCCATACATATGGAGCTGGTTCTGTGAGCAAGCATCAAAATGTATTAGTTTATAAATCATTTTTTGACGTCATAATATAAGAATTACCATGCAAGAAACCATGCAAAAATAATCTGTCCCTGTAATCAGAATTTTAGTGTTCATATCAGCTAAAGGGAATTGTATGTATAGGTATCTTTTTGGAGACTGGAGTGCATGTAGATAAAGGCAAAATTTTCCAGCGAGACTATGATGCCTTTAACAAATGCATATGACCTTTAATTTCCACTTAATGACAACATTTTGAAACATTTATTCAATAGTTCTGCTCTTATTAATTTTGACTTTTTATCTGAACATGAACATGAACTCTTCAGATGTATTTCATCTGAAGAGTTATTTATTTATTTATTTATTTTTGGTCTTCAATGGACCACTTCTGAAAAACACAGACATCGTTTTGGAAAGCTGCATTGTTCTTCATTTTTTTTGAACGGACGTCACAAGCAGCAGATGGATACAATTTAAAATACATAGATACAAGTTTTATTTTCACATTCATATGTTTTAATCTAAGCTAAAAGCAGGCACTTCCTGCACAAATCTGTCAGCAGACTTGTGTCTGTTAAAAGAATTTGGTTTGTTTAAAAGCTCAGAGCGTACAGAAACAGGTGAGGCATAAAAAAAAAAACGAATGTATGAATCTCAATCTAAGAGGATTAATTAAACAACTCGACCTGTTCTCTCAGATCTTACGAAATGACATTTGTTCTTATTCCCCCAGCTTTCCACATCATGCATGCTCATTTATGAAAAATTTGATTACAGATGTAAATTTGTTTATTTTACATAATATCCTGCTTTCACCTATCCCATCTTCATCTCTCTCTCTCACCAACAGAAGAACATATGACGAGAACTGCAAACCTCTCCGAACACTGGCTGCACTCTGAATTTAAAGGGGTCATATGATGTTGCTAGAAAGAACATTATTTTGTGTATTTTGTGAAATGAAATGTGTTTATGCGGTTTAAGGTTAAAAAAACACATTATTTTCCACATACTGTACATTATTGTTTCTCCTCTATGCCCC
>NW_015645076.1:2371254-2385077 GCF_001515625.1 Sinocyclocheilus rhinocerous | reverse complement strand
TTACTGTTTTTGCTGTACTTTGGATCAAATAAATGCAGCCTTAATAAACCAAAGAGAATAAAAAAAAAAAAAAAAAGCTCTGGCTTAATAGGTTTTCTGATGGGCAAGATCACATGATTAAAGAAGAGACAGTCTTTAAATAAGAGTAGATGTTTCAGAATTTCAAAAATTATTCCTCTGCTCCTCAATACTGCTTTAAGTGTACATTAAGAGGATTTTAGTGTGGTGGAAAAGAACTTTAGGGTAGAAGAATATGCTGAAGATGCCAAGTCTGTGTAGTGCGTTGTTAAAATGCATTCAGAGTAGAGATTCTCTGGGTTTTTCACTAACACGGATTGCCTCTGAGTCTGACTGCAACAGTCAGATAAGTCTATAACGCAAGATAAGTCTAGAGGCTGATTGGTTGATATGTGTGCATGAATACGAGGCATCGCACCAATCTTTCATATTATACCAATTTACATCCATTGCACATTCAAATAGAAAAAAAAAACGTAATGCACACGTTGGGTATATTTAGTACTAATGAATGTATTATTGATAGGTTAGGTTTTTAAATTGGGGGATTATTTAATATTTCATAAACCATAAGCATAGGTTTGAAAAAGTAGAGGGAATGTCACTAATTTGTGAATCTCTGTTATGCAAGCTATTAGATGAGCTAGTTTAACCTACGGCAGTCTTGCCTGCTGTATAAGCAGACAATGCTATGTAAGTTAGGCCCTAACGCATCACTGCTCACTTACTCTCTCCATCTCTCTCTTTAAGTGCTGTCACCACTTTAAAAACACATTATTTTCTCGTCAGCAGACAGACGGACACGATTTATATTTCGCCATCTACCTCCAACTGAGCCATTACAAAGGGCAGTGAGTGGGCGAGGCAGGAACTACAGTTAATGCTCCATTTTAAATCTTTTAAATCTTGAGTTATGAAACAGTCAAGACATGCCCCTTGTTCTTATCTCCCGCTAGTTTCCTAAGGGTTGCTGCTGAAGTACTTTATTAGATGCTTTAATTCCTCTAATGAAGAGTTAAACACAAAAGTGACGGCTGATGATTCATCTCTAGGGCGTGTGTGTAGTGTTCAATTATCCTGTTACATTCATTGACCCACAATAGTTAAGATGCATTCAAATGTGTTTGCATACATGCACATTTTATGCATGCATGTGTGTGTGAAAGGAAATATTCAGTAAGTGCCATGCTTGGTGAAATCAGGCAAAGCAGTGCCAAAAATGTTATAACACGGCTCAGATTCAATTACACCGGTATTTTAACCAATTAGAGCCCACTGACTCATCACAATAGCATAACATTTGATGTAGGTTAGCGATCAGAGTATGTGACTTACAAAGCAAATGATGCATGTGACCTAAATCAAAATGCTACTCCAGACAGAGGCAGGGGTATGATGTTTCTGCTAATCATACAGTGAACCACTGGATATAGGATTAGAGCTGATGGATAAACAAACTGCCAGTGGGAAAATATAAAAGCCTCACTAATGTGTTCACCATTGCAGAAATGTCCTCCGATAACACAGTGTCTTATTAACATAAAACTCCAATTAATGAGGGAATATGTCCAAAATGGATGCATATCACATATTTGAAAAACTGATGTTTTTCTTTCTTTAAATACAAATCATATCAAAGATAATGTATACAGGTTGTTGATGTGACAGGAGTTTTGTGTGTTTATTGTGTAATGCTTAAATTAAAAATCTTATGTTTTGAAGCATGGCAGCTGGTTTGAGCTGGTTTAAGCTGGTCCTTAGTTGGTCATGAGCTGGTTATAAGCTTGTCCTGAGCAGGAGCTAGTTGCTTAGGACCAGCACATGATCAGCTTAAACCAGCTCAGGACCAACTTAAACCAGCTAATGACTGTTTAATGTTGTAATGTTTAATTGTAATGTTATGTTAAAGGACACTTGGGGGCAGGCAAAGACGGGGTTTGGAAATTATTAGTAAAGCAGCAAGGAAGAAGTTGGTTAAGTGTGGGGTTTGCATAGAAGGAATAAAAAATTAGCTGTTCTACCGACATACAGTATATGGACAGGTGTTATTAAAAGAACATTATAATGACCAACTAAGGACCAACTTAAACCAGCTCAAACTAGCTGCCATGCTTCAAAACATACCTAACCAGCATATGCAGTTTTTTTCAACAGGGCTGATCACACAGAAAAGCTGCTGTAGCTTGAATTTCTGAAAAAACTCATATTGGCCATGGTAGAAAGTTGTCAGAACACACATGCATCGCAGCTTGCTGAGTATGTGGCTGAGTAGCCGCAGATGGGTCAGAGTGCTCAGGATGACCCCTGTCCGCTACCGAAAGTGCCTTCAATGAGCACGTGAGCATTAGAACTGGATGATGGAGCAATAGAAGCAGTTTGCCTGGTCTGATGAATCAGGTTTTCTTTTTGATCAGGTGGCAGGCTGGGTGAATGTGCATCGTTTACCTGGGGAAGAGATGCCAGCAGGGCGCACTATGAAGGCAGGCCGGCAGATGCAGTGTTATGCTCTGGACAATGTTCTGCTTGGAAACCTTAAGTCTTGGCATTCGTGCGGATGTTACTTTGACATGTAACACCTACCTAAAGATTGTTGCAGATCACTTTAGACCCCTTCACGGCAATGGTGTTCCCTGATGGCAGTGGCCTCTTTCAGCATATAATAATGCACCCAGCCACACCACAAAAATTGTTCAGGAACATGATAAAGAGTTCACGGTGTTGCCTCCAAATTCCCCATATCTCAGTCCAACAGAGCATCTATGGGATGTATTGGACCAATAAATCCAATCCATGAAGGCCCCACCTCACTACTTGCAGGATTTAAAGGATATACTGCTAATGTCTTGGTGGCAGATACCACAGGACATGTTCAGAGGTCTTATGGAGTCCATGCCTCGATGCATCAGAGCTGTTTTGGCACAAGGGGGACCGACACAATATTAGGAAGTTAGTTTTAATGTTGTAGCTGATCAGTGTAAATGTTTATATTGCCGCTCAAATTTATTTTAAACCTGTATAAAAATGTTTCAGCAAGTGCTCAAACTGTTTATGATATTTTTGTATGTTTTTTTATACACTACATGGCCAAAATATGGATACTCAAACACCACACCCATATGTGTTTGTGACATTTTCATTTCAAAACCACAGACATTAATAGGGAGCTGGTTCTCCGTTTGCTACAGCTTCCACTCTTCTAGGAAGGCTTTCAAACACATGTTGGAACCTGGTTGCAGGTTTTTTTCCCCTCCTCCTTTCAGACACAAGAGCATCAGTGAGGTCAGACACTCGTGTTGGGCAAAAGACCTGGCACAGAACTGAACACATGTTGGAACCTGGTTGCAGGTTTTTTTCCCCTCCTCCTTTCAGACACAAGAGCAACAGTGTTCTAATTCATCCCAAGGGTGTTCAATAAGTACAGGCTATTTAAGTTCTTCCATACCATATTCTTCAGACATTTTTCAAAATATCATCTATTGTATACGAAAGAAGGAAAGTCGTACAGGTTTAGAATGACATGAGGGGTGAACTTTCATTTTTGGGTGAACTATTGCTTTAACTATATATACACTATATGGACAAAAGTATTGGGACACCTGACCGATACACCAACAGGGACTTTGCAGCTATAACAGCTTCCACTCCTCTGGGAAGGTTTTCCACATGATTGTGGAGTCTTTCTGTGGGAATGATTGCCCATTCATCCAATAGAGCATTTGTGAGGTTAAACACTGATGTTGGACGAGAGTGCCTGTTCCAGTTAATCCCAAAGGTGTTCGATGGGGTTGAGGTTAGGGCCTTGTGTGGGCTAGTCAAGTTCTTCCAAACTCATCCAACCATGTCTTTATGGACCTTGCTTTGTTCACTGGGGCTCAGTCATTCTGGAATATAAAAGGTCCTTACTCAAACTGTTCTTACAAAGTTGGACGTGTAGCATTGTCCAAAATGTCTGGAAGCATTAAGATTTTCCTTCACTGGAAGTAAGTCCTAGCCCAACACCTGAAAAACAGCCCCATACCATTATCCCTCCTCCACCAAACTTGCAGTCAGGCAGGTAATGTTCTGTTGGCATCTGCCAAACCCAGACTCACCCATCAGACTGCCAAACAGAGAAGTGTGATTTGTTGCTCCACAGAACAGGTTTCCACTGCTCCAGAGTCCAGTGGCCCATCCAGTGCTTGGGGCCAGTTGCATAAACTTAGCCTCTATGTTAAAACAGTGTCTTAAGAACTAGTAATTTTTTGGATTCAGCATAGACTAATCTACGTTTTTATGTCACCGAATTAAAAACACATAATGAAAAAAAACAGATGACTAATTTGTAAGACTAGTCTAATAATTAAGTAATAATTAAGAGGTGTGCCCCAATACTTTTGTCTATATAGCGTACAGTATAAACTACCTATCAAATGTTTGGGGTCGGTAAGATTTTGTATATAGATAATGTTTTTGAAAGAAGTAGTCTCTTATGCTAATCTTGGCTGTATTTATTTTATCAAAAGTATAAGATATATTATTAAAATATCTGCTTTCTATTTTAATATATTTTTTATATATATAATACTGTATACTTTAATATATAAACTGTTAAATATGGCATGGCCACCCAACAACCTCCCACATTCTTTTTCAAACCTTATTCATTTCACTTATTCCTCTCATGGTGGATTTACTTATTATCAGAACATAAGTAGATGAATAGAACTCACCATAAAAAGTACAAAGCTGGGAGACTCTAATTAAAATTCAGACTGAGCCATGGAAACTAAAATCCTTACAACTTAGAACTTTGACAGGGACCACTGATGAAACTAGAGGGGTGAGTTAATCACTGAAGACTAAAGTTATTTAGACTGAAAAGAAGATAATCACGCCTGACATCTTCAGATCTCTTATCAAAGAAAGAGATTGTAAATAGCCTGATAGGGAGAGGTTCTCCTCCCAACTTCACACACCCTGAAGCTGTCAGATTAAGTGAGTATGTGGATAAATGTGCTAAAAAGAAGGACAGAAAAAGCTATCTCATCAAAAGAGGACAGGAAACCCAAATGAGGACCACTGTACTGATAAATTCACAGGCTTCGGACGTTAGCTTGTGTGAACTTAGTTTATATATAAAAGATGATGAAGAGTGCTGATACACCAAAACTTAATTGGATTGCAGATCATTTCTGGTTCCAAAGGGAAACTAAAGGGAAGAATGCTAATGTTACATACAGTATCCAAGCTCACAGATACTTAAAGTGCATTCCAATCTCCCAAGGTTCATGCTGCAATTTCAAGGTTTAACCTTATAACCTATTTTGCATGATGCATAATGACAGCTATTCCTTTTATTTAACATCTGCCTTGTATGACATATAGTAATTTAGGATGTCACAAAGTTTTCAAGATGTTTGTTTCAAATGCATATTTCATCTTCAAATTTTTTCCAGATGTTTGTTTGATGCATATTTGTTTAATTTTTTTTTTTTTGTATTGGTCATACATTGGTGAAACCTCAAAGATTTCACATGCTTATTATTACTTAATATTTTTATTCCTCATAAACAAATCATCTATAATATAAATTACAGTAGAAAACAAGACCTCTTCTAAGAGTTAAGAAACATTTTTTATCTGAAATTCACTTCAGCGTCAGGAACTTTTTTCAGTTTCTCATTCATACTTTGTACCTTTGAAAGTCCATGGGTCCTATTCCCTTTTTTCCCTCCTTTTACTGGTCAGATGATAAAACCTAATTTGTACACTACAAACGTTGTTAGTGATGAAAATCTACATTTCATTTCTGTTAGCATTCAACACAAGTTTGCTTGACTAGCTGTCCAAGTTAACACATTAACTTTTTAGATTAATTACTTCCATTTCTTTAAGATACTCCCTATTCTGCCAACAGTGCGTGGAATTTTGTCAATAACCAGAACAAAAGAAGACAAAATCAAACGAAAAATTTTGTTCTTTCAGCATAGGGCAATCATGGGGATTAAAAGTAGAAATGAATTTTGAATTTTTTAAAGTGCTCACATGAATTGCGCTGAAATAATGTTTAGCTATTTGGTTTGTACAGTTGTCCAAATCATTTTCTAGGTGGACAAACTTCTGATTATGTATTGATTTATTATTGTCAAGTTTAAGTATGAAGTTGCTTTTCCACTAAAAAGATACTGTTTTGAAAAAGTGTTGCTCCACAGCAAAACAGAACACAAAAAGGGATAATAGGTAAATGATCACGTTCTAAAAAGCATATATACTGTAATTATAATGGGTAACACTTTACAAGGTTCATTAGTTAACATTAGTTAACTAATTAACATGAACTAAGCATGAACAATACTTATAAAGCATTTATTAATCTTAGTTAATGTAATTTCAGCATTTACTAATGCATTATTGAAATCAAATTTGTGCTTGTTAACATTAGTTAATGAACTGTGAATTAACATGAACTAACCATGAACAACTGTATTTTCATTAACAGGCATTAACAAAGATTAATAAATACTGTATTGTTCTTTGTTTGTGCATGTTAGTTAATACATTAACTAACATTGACTAATGGAACTTTATTGTAAAGTGTTACCGTATAATGAAAGCAGTCCATATGACTTGTGCACTATATTCCTGGAACAGACTAAAATTTAAGTTATTTTCCTTGAAAACCTTCACTTCTGGCATTCAATTGCGGTGCACGAAGCTCTGTTCGCAGTGTCAGTGATTTGCAGATTCAAGTTCAGCGATTTCAATGGAATATGAGCAACACTAATGGGAGTGAAGACAGTGGAATTCATGTGATCCATATCTTGTCAGCTACTTTGGTCGAGTCGTAAATCCTTACAGTGATCAATTACATTTTTATAACCATATATAGTGACAATACTAACAGATGACACATGGACAAAACACTCCACACATGCATGGTTCACCCTAGTTCCCTTTGGCTGTGTAACATAAGGATTTGAGTGGTTTTGCATTTAAAGCCACTCTCCCATGTTTTTCTCTCAACAAACATGCCACCACCACTAGGCTATTATATATATCTTTTATAATCTGACATGAAAAGGCTTTGAAAAAGAACACAGAACTCTATTTCCAAACTGGAATTATGTGCTGTGTCTGAGGAGATTGAGAGTAAAGATAAAGCTGCAAGAATCCACTCACAAAGGAGCCATTAAACCTCTTCTGACCCGCTCCACTCTGTGAATAATCAACATGTTTACGGAGGAAGGAGGAGGCTGTCACCTTTCTGAATTACATATTATCTGTATAGCAAAGAAGCATTATTTCAAATTTATAAGGTACTCTGTGGTTTATTCTAAAGGAAGAAAGAAATGAAGAATCCAATCGTCTGTCTGAGCTAATGCAAGCCTGCGTAAAAGACATTGGTCTTCTGTTGTATTAAGTTGTTTCCATGTATCCTGACAGTAAGGGCAAGCTAAACAACAAGCTTGGTGCAGAATTACTCAAAAAAAAACTAATGGTCAATAAAATGAACTACCACAACAAAGATCTACTTAAAGAACTTCATATCATGTCCCATTCCCATTCTTCTCATTGGCAGCTGCTTGGTTGGTGCAAATACTGCATATGGGTGATCTGTAGGCCTATGTCATTTTCAACTGAGTAGATTGCACCAACCTTAAACTGGGACATAAAATTAAAACTAGGGACTTAAAAACTAGTTACTTTGTAGCTCTATATCCAATTTGGTTGCACTATTTGTTCTCAAAGCAAGATTCATCAGGTAGGTTGTGAGTCCTTCATAAAAATTGGTTTCATAATGTGATGTTTGCCTTTCTTGATCCAATAACCAAATTTGTCAACTGAAATACAATAGGCTACATAAATAATAATGATATTAAACAGTATATTTTTGACATGTAGATGTAAATTGTTGTAATTCAGTCGGTTTGCCATTTTATTACAACCATTATTACACAATGGAGGCTTCCAATAGGGGATATGTTTCAAAATAAGTTTTAACAATACAGCTGTCATATTTAGTAATACGCATTGTAAGTTGTAACTTAGGAGGCGTTTACAAGAAACCTCTTTCAAGGATGGAAGATCAGTTTTGACATTGTCGTCTGTACCTAAACTTTTAAAAAATGAAGGAAAAATGTTTCCATTTACATTGCTGAATATTTTAAGAGTTCAGATGCAAGGGCATAGAGGACCTACAATAATGTACAGTATTTGAAAAATAATGTGTTTTTTGAACATTAAAGCATGTCAACATATTCTGTTACACCAAATACACAAAATAATGATCTTTAAAAAAGCATCATATGACCCCTTTAAGAGAAGATATACTATCTTTAACAAATAATTGCATAGCTCTTGGTAGATCTGTCTTTAACGGCTTATAAGTTGGCCGTTTCCCAATTAGTGGGTTTATTTCAACATTATTATTTTTTTTATATTTATATGATCTTTATATTTGAAAGCAGAACTTAGTTTGCCATTGGTTTCCCACAGTGACACTCTGCAGATGCATCCTGACCCTATAGATATTATGTTATATAAAGAAATGCTATATTTGATAACATAGATATTGTATGTTAATGTTGTAGTAATACTTTATTAATATATTTATATAGAATAACCTTTCAGTTATTTTTGCTTTCCTCAACATTATATGCCATTCTGCCAGACAGATTAATCAAAGAAACATAATGCGTGATAAGAAGACCCTTTCTATATGTCTGCAGAAAAATTAATTGGAAAAAAAATCATGGGAGTAAGAAAACCTTTTCTGCAATTTAACTTACATTTGGTACATAAGAACACCTCATTTAAAAATGTCAGTGCAGACAATTTCACTTATTGTAGTGATACTACTTTGGTCATAAAAATAAAGAACTGAAATAAAAACAACTAAATGGCAAGTATGTTTTGTATAAGCCCTAAATTATTCTGCATTTCTCCCTAGCTGACAGAAAACCACAGAAGAGCTTGTAAATGGCAAAGAAACACGTAACCAGTCAGACTGGTCACTCGTATGGCACTCAGTATATCAGTTTAATTTTTTCCATAACTCAATAATTTGATATATGTTGTAGCGAATCAGCTCATGGGGAAATATGAATGTAAGTTGTAACTTAGGAGGCGTTTACAAGAAACCTCTTTCAAGGATGGAAGATCAGTTTTGACATTGTCGTCTGTACCTAAACTTTTAAAAAATGAAGGAAAAATGTTTCCATTTACATTGCTGAATATTTTAAGAGTTCAGATGCAAATCTGAAATTTTCATCTAAAATGAGCATTTTTATCAGGCTGCTATGTTTAGGTTCAGTAATTGTTACTCTAATGGCAATATATAGGTCATTTTCTATGCAATTAAAGTGAAATAACTGAACGTAAATATAGGAGAGTGATTAAAAATGCTCATTTTAGAAGAAAATTTCAGACGACACTCTTCATTTATAAATGAATATTTAATGCGGTAAAAAATGAAGATTTGCAAACATTTTATTAAGTGATAAGGCGATAAGTGGTTCCTCGCAAAAGCATAAGGTTATTCAGCATATTGAAGCCTCCCCTCAATTGACAGCCATTAAAAAAAACTGCCTCATCTCCGTGCCAGTGTACAGTACTGCTGCATTACGCTTTTTTGCTAACCGTGAAGGCTCCCCCTATGGGCTCTGCTGCAGAGGTCCTTTGGTGCCATTAGTTTGCCCGATTTCTGTGATTGGTAGAAATTTCTCTGCAGGATCATGGGTAGTGTAGTTCTTCACTAGGAATTGCCCTGTTAAATATTTTTTTTAAAAATCTAAAATTTAGATTAAATAATGCACGCAGTGCAATAACTGACGCAGGCTTTAAGAGAAGTATACTTCGAGTATACTTTAAAGGGGTCATATGATGCGATTTCAAGTTTTCCTTTCTCTTTGGAGTGTTACAAGCTGATTGTGCATAGATAAAATCCCTGAAGTTGCAAAGACTAAAGTCTCAAAACCAAAGAGATATTCTTTATCAAAGTTAAGACTCTGCCACGCCCCCCTAGTAGCTCACATCTTCTCAGAACCTAACAGAACCATCGACTCTGGGCGGGTCACTGAATGTGAGGCCTTTAAAGTCTGCGAAGATTCCCGCCTCTCAAGATGGGCTTGTCCAATGAGAAAGGCCGGAATCCCAAGTGGGAGTTTTGAGATAATGGGTAGTTTTATGACTCTTTGTGTGGAAGCATGGTAATTTGCATATGGAACTTGAATCGAAATTACTAAAGATTCTCAGGACACTAATATATTGCCTATGTACCAACATATAATATACACTCTCGTTTAGATCATCAGAAGACTAATTCATATATACTAAACATGGTAGGGTTACATATATGTAAGATGACATGAATGAGTGTTTTGATCATAAGCCTGCATAAAACAGTATAAAATCTCAAAGACAACATACACAATGACCTGAAGGATATGTGTGTTCATTCAAAGAAAGGTTTTCCTATTAATTAATTAGAGAAGAGTCCATTTTTACTGTGCACTGTGGATTTCCTATGGAAAATGTAGTGCGAGGGGAAATTCTCAACATGGCATTAGGTCGTAAATGTATCTGGTCTAGCAAAGGTGTCGTGGTTGCCATGGTAACCAGTGTCCTGGGCCTCGTTCACAGACATCTTGGCACCCAGTATGTTTATTGGGTGAGGGGTCTGTGAATGTTTGTTAATCTAATGAATAATTGATTTGTTAAATCAAATGAAAAATGGTGTGTCTGATTGGTCCAGACGCTACAATGTAAACTTCAGTAACACGTTTAAAGCATTATAGTGTATTCAATTCTTTTTTTCTAATCTTTTAATTAAAATATAAAAGCATTAGGCTCAATTTGTGCTCACAGGGGACTCGTCAATTTTTCATAATAAAACTCCACACGTTCTGATATTTCTGTTGTTAGATTATTTTAATACAGGGTTGCAATAGAAAACAGGAATAATTAAAATCCTTAACCTTTTTTTTTTTTTTTTTTTTTTTTTAACTAAACCTTATCACCATCTTTTCACCATCTGTCAGTTTCTAAAAACTACTTAATTGCTCACTCCTCATTTTACTGAAAAGGCAATACAGGTATGTGTGATTTGTAATTAAGGAATAAAACTAAAATAAAAGTAAAATCTAGTGTTGTGTTACTGTATGTGTATAAGGTATCAACATAGAATGAGCTATTAAATACAAAATTCCCAGTCCTAAAATTATTAGGAAAATACACCATTGAACCATATTTTTCACGCTATATTACTGCAATACAATTTGACCACACAAGTGGACTCCTTTTCTCTGAACTGTAACTACCGAATACATAAACATGAAATAATGATAAACAATACTTTGTGCAATCTTTAGGCATACTTTCTACATGACCCAATGTACAGTGTTTATTTAGAAAAACGAGAGAGGAAAGTGTCTTCTATAGGATAATCTGGTTTTGGAAGCTCCTGTTCAGATCTTTATGAGGCAAGACGATAGAGTTTCGAATGATGACCTCTGATGGAATACTCACATTGCAGCCTAGAACAAAAAATATAGAGTATAGATGGTCAGACAAACTTCCTGTTGTGGAAAAACTGTTGCCACACACATGCGGTAGCAAGATGATTAATTGTAATAATTTCTTAAGGAACAGCTCCACCTTCTGGACTAAACCTACCGGTACAGCCCATGTGATTAAAACAATCTTCAGATTATAATCAATAATTGCAGTTACAATATGACTATATTATATTACCTTTCAAAAGTTTGGCATCAGTATAATTTTTTCTTTTTAAAGAAATTATTATTCAGCAACAATGCATTAAACTGATCAAAATTGACATTAAAGACATTTATATTGTTACATAGATTTTAAATAGTTTTTTTATTCATCAAAGAATCCTGAAAAAATGTACTACTGTTTCCACAAAAATAATAAGAAGCACAACCGTTTTCAACATTAATAATAACAAATGTTTCTTGGTCACCAAATCAGCATATTAAAATGATTTCTGAAGGATCATGTGACACTGAAGACTGGAGTAAAGATGCTGTTAAAATATATTAAAACAGAAAAAAGTTGTTTTAGATTGTAATAATATATATTAATTATTCATAATAAATGCAGTCTTGATGAGCATTCTTTCAAAAACATAAAAAATATATTTAAAACCTTATATTATATTATATATTATATTATATATTATATTATATTATATTGTATTGTATTGTATTGTATTATCTATCTATGTTGCCACTAGATTTTCATACCAAGGATGGTGATGGATGGGGTTAGACCTCCATCCCTGAACAGTGTCTCGCTGTCAATCTTGGCATATGGGTCGTTGGGATTGGGGTCACTTGGAGTTCCTTCTACTCTTGCCCATTTCCCCACTGTACTGTCCCACCCAACAATACTGTTCAACACACAACAGTGATCCTGAAACAGAGACCCATATATTTAATGATCAATTTCACTTTTCTTTCTGTTGTCTGATTGCCATTGTTACAAATGTGAAAACAGAAGCAATCAGCTCCACCTGTAACACGGCTCCATGTAAAATGATGGACTCCCTCACTCTTACGCCTCCTCCAATTATCACTCCTTTGCCAATGGAAACATTAGGACCCAACTGAACAGAGAGAAAGAAATTGAGTACAGCACAGAAACATATATTTATATAAGTTGTTGTCAATGTACCTACCACAGCAGAGGGATCAATGTTTGCTGTTGGGTGGATATAAACATCTCCTGAAGGTGGAAAACAGATCATTTTCAGCGGCCTTGTAGCTGCACATAATTTTATAACACAACTATTCAGTTCTATATTTACACAGGTAAATTATGTTTAACAAAAACAAACCTTATTAGAGCTAAACTCTTAAGAGAGTGAATAGTTCATGCAACATACCTATAATTTTGGGGGTTCCGTCTTGGTTTGTGGCCAGTCTCTCAGGATGTGACTGATGATACTGCTTGAGGTACAAACGACTAGCATATATTGCTGACCTGTATTACATTATAATAATATCATGTATAAGAAACAGTGGCAGAAAGGAGAGATGACGGGTAAAAACTGAGAGAAAGGCAGATTTACCCTGCAGACTTTATCTGACTCCAGAAATGCTGTGTTTTGTAGACAACAAGTTTTTTCTGTCCCGCTAGGGTTGTAAAGATGTCCTGTTCTAGCCGAATCACCTCTGGCATCTGCTTGCCATTAGTGAGCTCTTCCCTGTGGAAAAAAAAAAAAACGCATTTCAGTGCAAACGGGTCAGACTGACCTATTATTATACACGTAAATCTATCCAGGGAAGGCTGCAAAGGCTGAATTATGTTAGTGACACTCACTGGATTTGCTGGTTCTTCTGGAAAACCCAATGTGGCTGGCCAAAAATATCTGGTGTGAACAAATAGATACCACAGTTGATAATGTCACTTACAAAAGTACTGGGTTTCTCCACAAAATGGAGCACCTGAAAGAAAATGAGTGATAATTAGCATACTGTGAAAAAGTAAGCATCTTCTTAATGGCATTTATTAAACAGAATGTTTGTCCATCTTGTACAGCAATATTGCACGGTTTTCTTTATAGTACCTCATTTGTCTCATGGTTTTCCACAATGCAGCCATAGTTCAGCGATTGTGTTCTATTGGCCTGCAATGAGAGAGATATAGAAACAATCCTGAAACAATTTACCACTGTTTCCACAAAAATAATAATCAGCACAACTATTTTCAACAGTGATTAAAAAAAATTGAAATGTTTCTGAAACACCAAATCAGCATATTAGAATGATTTCTGAACGATCATGTGACACTGAAGACTGGAG
>NW_015645076.1:2339894-2368383 GCF_001515625.1 Sinocyclocheilus rhinocerous | reverse complement strand
AAAAAAATCAGCATATTAGAATGATTTCTGAAGGATCATGTGACACTGAAGACTGGAGTAATGGCAGCTGAAAATTGAACTTTACCATCAAAGGAATAAATTACATTTTAAAATATATTAAAACAGAAAAGAGTTGTAATAATATTTCACAGTATTACTATTTTTACTGCATTTTTTTACCAAATAAATTTGGCATTTGAGCATTCTTTAATAAAACATTAACAAATATTTTAAAATTTAAAAACATTATTATATTATATTGTATTGTATTGTATTGTATTGTATTGTATTGTATTGTATTGTATTGTATTGTGTTATCTATGTTGCCACTAGATTATAATAGAGGCAAGATCTTCATACCAAGGATGGTGATGGATGGGGTTAGACCTCCATCTCTGAACAGAGTCTCGCTGTCAATCTTAGCATATGGGTCGTTGGGATTGGGGTCACTCGGAGTTCCTTCTACTCTTGCCCATTTCCCCACTGTACTGTCCCACCCAACAATACTGTTCAACACACAACAGTGATCCTGAAACAGAGACTCACATATTTAATAAAAATCAATGTCATGTTTCTTTCTAATGTCTGATTGTCATTGTAGCAAATGTGAACACAAGAGTGACCCACTTCACCTGTAACACGGCTCCATGTAAAACAATGGACTCCCTCACTCTTACGCCTCCTCCAATTGTCACCCCTTTGCCAATGGAAACATTAGCACCCAACTGAATGGAGAGAAAGAAATTGAATACAATGCAGAAGCATATATTTACTGTATATAAGTTGTTGCCTATGTTCTTACCACAGCAGAGGGATCGATGTTTGCTGTAGGGTGGATATAAACATCCCCTGAAGGTGGAAAACAAATTTTCAGTGACCTTGTAGCTGCATATAATTATATAATACAACTAGTGAGTTCTATATTTACATAGGTAAATTGTGTTTGATAAAAAAAACATTTTTAAGATCAACTTGTTCAGAGAGAATTCTTCATGCAACATACCTATTATTTTGGGGGTTCCATCTTGGTTTGTGGCCAGTCTTTCAGGATGTGTCTGATGATACTGCTTGAGGTACAAACGACTAGCATATATTGCTGACCTGTGTTACGTTATATAACATCATGTATAAGAAACAGTGACAGAAAGGGGAGCTAACAGGTAAAAATTGAGAGAAAGGCAGATTTACCCTGCAGACTTTATCTGACTCCAGAAATGCTGTGTTTTGTAGACAACAAGTTTTTTCTGTCCCGCTAGGGTTGTAAAGATGTCCTGTTCTAGCCGAATCACCTCTGGCATCTGCTTGCCATTAGTGAGCTCTTCCCTGTGGAAAAAAAAAAAACGCATTTCAGTGCAAACGGGTCAGACTGACCTATTATTATACACATAAATCTATCCAGGGAAGGCTGCAAAGGCTGAATTATGTTAGTGACACTCACTGGATTTGCTGGTTCTTCTGGAAAACCTTCCCAATGTGGCCAAAAATATCTGGTGTGAACAAATAGATACCACAGTTGATAATGTCACTTACAAAAGTACTGGGTTTCTCCACAAAATGGAGCACCTGAAAGAAAATGAGTGATAATTAGCATACTGTGAAAAAGTAAGCATCTTCTTAATGGCATTTATTAAACAGAATGTTTGTCCATCTTGTACAGCAATATTGCACGGTTTTCTTTATAGTACCTCATTTGTCTCATGGTTTTCCACAATGCAACCGTAATTCAGAGATTGTGTTCTATTGGCCTGCAATGAGAGAGATATAGAAACAATCCTGAAACAATTTACCACTGTTTCCACAAAAATAATAATCAGCACCACTATTTTCAACAGTGATTAAAAAAAATTGAAATGTTTCTGAAACACATTAGCATACTGTGAAAAAGTAAGCATCTTCTTAATGGCATTTATTAAACAGAATGTTTGTCCATCTTGTACAGCAATATTGCACGGTTTTCTTTATAGTACCTCATTTGTCTCATGGTTTTCCACAATGCAACCGTAATTCAGAGATTGTGTTCTATTGGCCTGCAATGAGAGAGATATAGAAACAATCCTGAAACAATTTACCAGTTTCCACAAAAATAATAATCAGCACCACTATTTTCAACAGTGATTAAAAAAAATTTGAAATGTTTCTGAAACACCAAATCAGCATATTAGAATGATTTCTGAACGATCATGTGACACTGAAGACTGGAGTAATGACTGTCGAAGCTTTGCCATCAAAAGAATAAATTATAAAAAGATTATATTTTACATTAAATATATTTAAAAAGAAAACCGTTTTTACAGTTTTTTAAATAGTAATAATTTGTTATATTAATGCTTTCACTGTATTTTTGATCCAAAAATACAAACAAAACAAGTCCAAAACAAGTCTTGGTGAGCATAGGAGACTTCTTTCAAAAACATTTTAAAAAACATTTAAACTTTTGAACAGTACTGTATATTATATTATAGAATATTATATTATTTCAGTAAGACATTTGGATTAAATTCCCAAGATCATGTTACCCAGTCTCTACTGTATACCTACTGTAGTGCCAAGCAAGACTCCACAATGATTCTCGCCATGTTGACGGTGAAACCGGAGCATTTCCTGCAATGGGAACTCCGAGCATACGTCAGCATTCATGAGGAAAAATGCAACCGGACCCCCAGACAGGATCTGGTCACGAAAGTGATAGATCCCTCCACCTGTACCCAGGGCGGCAAACTCCTGCAGGTACCTTCAGATTCAAAAAGGAAGAAAATGTGTTTAAGCCTATGTATTTGACTGGTTCTTAAATTACAGGACTATCAGATCTGTGAGACAGAATATCAATATAGCAGCAACCACACTGTATTATATAACACAATAAACAGTTTCAATGTGTCCTTATTTAAAATATCTAGTGATCTGAACTCGTTTCTACCTTATTGGGATTTTAAACTCCTGCTGAGAAGAAGAAATGAAGCGGTTAAGCTCGTCATTGGGCTGATAAAAACCTATTAATATGATCTCTTTCATATCAGGAACCTGTATAAAACAGATTAAAACATGGTAAACTTTCAAAACAGATATTGATTACTGTGAATAATGTTACATTTTATGCTTCTAAACATAATCAATGGTCTTACTTGGGCACAGGCTTCTATGTGATGCTGCAGCATGGGAACTCCTGCCACAGGGAACAGCGGTTTGGGCACCTCGAATGACAGGGGGCGGAACCTGGTACCTGAACGCAGGGCATATTAATGAATTAATGCGCTTTAATATCCATATTTCACCATATTTGCCACTTTTATATTAAGACCGTAACTTTGTAACGTTACAACTAATTTGACTTTATCATATCGAACGCGATCACGTAGCTACGTCCTTTGCGCCACGTCATCGTATGTGTTGTTGCGGTATCATTCATCTGTCATTCATAAGTCATAACATTCAGTACAGTTAAAAAAAACAATGTCTCACCTTTTTGAGGGCCCCCAATTATGATAATCGCTTTTAACATCTTTCAGTTATGAGGCAGTTAACTCTTCAGGACGACTGAATACTGATTTTATACGCTGTTTATATCACGTCCCGTTTTTATTTAATTACTTCATGTAAATCTGTTTATGCAAATGAATGGTTACAAACATTGTTTACGAAATAAAAAGCTGCTTCTGAGTCAATTTTTTTTCTGACAACGCGAAACTGAGCCCAAAACTAAACTAAACAGTAATGCGGAAGTTAGTGTACTGTAATCCCGCCCACTATGACGTGCCTGCTGCACTTGCCAATCAGGTCCTCTGTCCGGAGATACAGGTCAATTTATGTACAGACTGGTCCATTTGTTCCATATTTAGGTCAAACAAGCATTAAATAAGATTTAATAAAGACTACAATTCCGGCATCATGATTCTCTTATATTGTATACAGATTATAGACAGATAACAGAAAACATTTCTTAACGTTTCTCTCTATTACTTAATTTCACATGAGGACAGTTGGGTCAAATTATCTACCACGAGATGGCAGACCTAGTCTTTTTTCCCACAGTCTAGTCTTGTAGATTTCATAGATTGACTCCTGAGTCAGTGACAATTAAGGATGTTTGAGATCATGAAGAAGAAGAAACATTGTAAAATGTTGTTTAAAACATATTTACCAAGTTGGTTTTTTATATACTTTTATTTAGGTCTTATGGCCTACATTTATGTGCGTAACATTTATAACCATTTTCTAATAACTTTAAAATGTAAAATGCTTAACTATTGCATAAAAATTACTAAAATACTTCCCTTGGCCCTTGAAAGTGAGTGTGCATAACTTTATCATTTTATAAAAAATAAAAAAAAAACATTAAAATCATTTATAATATTTTTTTATTCAAAATGTGTAATCATATATATTTTGTTTTAAATGCATATTATTATTTTTTTTTTAAAGGAGGGGGGGAGGTCATTGTCATTGTTACATGTAACAGCCATGGATCATGAACTGATGATATAACTAACAGCCATCTTTCAAAGTGAAATGTGCAACTTAACCAGTCTGAAACATTATATATTACCCGACAACATTCTCTAAAAAGAACCATTGTTGAACAGTATGCAGAAGCCCTGAATCATGACTGGTATGAGAAGTGCTGATTGATCTGGAAGTCCAAGTCTTTATGGACATATAAGGTTCTGGTCTCAGAAGAAGAAAGACCACACAAGCTGTTCTGTAAACAGTGTCCCCTTGCTTGTCTGCCCCAGATGAGAGCTTCTCCATTCTCAGATACAAAGCGTATAGTAGTGTTCCTTTCACACCACTCTCGGCATGGATATTAAGGGATGCCCTCTCTATTCTGTCACACCCACTGTTGTTTTACTATTTCAGAATGTGGCATGGGTATTGTCACAATTTAAATGCAAGGAGATGAGTGTTTATTAATGGTATAAGAAATGTATCACTTGTGTACTCCCAGTTTATTGCTATCGTATGTAGTAATTCAGGGTGTCATGGAGACTAGCTATCTTGTTAACCCTTGAGAGAAAATGCAGTTTCTATAGTAAGTTACAGTATGCTCACATTTAAGCACATATAGTCTTAAGACTCTAGCAACTGAATAATAACTGAATAATTAATAATTTTGACTGAGATTTGGGTTTTGATCATAGATTTTGGCAGATTTCTCAAATTTTAAATGGTAAAAATCACAATGAAGGGTTAATCCAGATCAAATGTGTATTTGTGCATCAAGTATAAGGTATATTCCATTTTGCAAGCAATAAGAATTTTCAGGCCTAAGATTTGATTTGTGATTTCTCCTTTAATACATATCAGACATACTTGTATTCTGTTAAACTGCTTTAAAAGGTAAAGAGTATCCACCCAACTCATGCCAATATACTCTTCATTCTAGAACATTCCTGCTATTTTTCTCCAATTCGTTTTTTTTTTTCATCCTGTTATTCCACAGATGCAACAACTGCCTGGAACATCTAACATATTTTACATTGTAGCTTTAAAACTGTTCAAAAAGAATTTTTCTAAAAGTTTGAGACTTAATTTATTCCCTTCAGGCATCATCTTTAGTCCTGTAAGGTCTTTTTAGCCTGATAAACAATTTGAATGAAGTCATATGTTAGTAATCTGGTGTTATTTAAGGAAAAAGCAATGACTTTTTGCTTTCTTTTGAATATATAATTATCATTGGACTGTTTCTATTTTTGTACTGTATGTTTAGCAAAACTGATTACAATAAATGCTGCTTATAGAAAGTCACAGTTTACCAGTTTGTGGCTTGTGCAAATAAATGCAGGCAAAGTATGTGTGAAAATGTTGACTATAAACTTAGCACTTCTCGTGTGAATAAATTAGCTAAAATTTATAAAGGTTAAAAAAAGTGATGACCTAAAGTTAAAAGATTTTTTTTCTTTACTTTTATTTTGCACAATTAATGCCTTTTTACAAAACAATTGTATACTGTCTTCTCTATGGTATACACTAAAAAATAATAATAAGTGCGCATTCCAAGCCAAGAGAGCTTTTTATAGCAGAGCAAAGCTGTGGAAATGCTTGAGGATAGCACATAAATGGGTGGCAGTTAAAAATGAGATGCTTACTCATTTCTGTTTGTTCCTAATAAGTCTGGTTAATGTTCCTGCAGCAATGCCCAAGATATACTCCCAGAAAGAGGCGGTGAGGGTCTTTTCATGACATATGCTTTAATTAACCATTGTTTTGTTGTTAACAATAGAATTTGGAATTTTGCTGACCAGAGTTTAAAACCCACACAATAGTAATGTGTTTTTCAGCTTTTTGAAGCTTTGTTTTTGAATGTAATATTTAAAAGTATTTCTCAGATGTCGGCAGCTGCCCCCGATCAGAAGCAGACCTCTCCATTATGACTCATGATATCACATCCCATCTCATCATTATGGTTATCTCTAAGACCTCTAGGAATGACAATGAGGATTGGATTTTTACAGAATAAGAAGTAGATTCATTTAAAGATGTGAGTGTGACTGTTTCATACCAGCAGCAATGGAAAATTCACTCACCAGTTCACCTTGTGGTGAAGCAAAACAGCACAGGAAGCTATTTTATCTAGGAGACATTCCCATGTTGTGTCCATCTTCCACACACACGCACGAGTAGAAGACTAACAGAGAGGTTCATAGCCATATAAGGCTGCCCATGTAACATTTTAATATAAACTGTTGCAGACATGCAACTCAACTCTGATTGGTGAAATGCATCTTCAAAATGGTCCAATGAGGGGCCCCCATTTATAGAGAGGTCAAAAAGTTAGGAGCATCCAAAGAAACACCCAACGGAATAACCAGAACACTTCTTTTCTGGTTTCTGTCCAAGCAGCAAAGGAACAGTGAGATTCTCTTCCTTTTCTCATTATTAAAAAGTTCTTGCTTTTTAATGAATGTAATTCCAAATCAGGCACTGTTGACAGGCTCAAGATTTTTATCTGTGTTTGTATCCTTAACATACTAGTAATGAATCAGATTCTGATGATATCTTGCCATCTGTTTACCTCCTAGCTCTGTTCTGCTGTGCTGATGCCCATGCACTGGAAGTGTTTCCCTAATAAGGCAACGGCGCTCCCCCCTTTGATGCCACATAGATATGAAATGTGTTCATGTCTCCAATTAACCTATTATAGAATGGAGCCTAAGGTTTTAAACAATCCAATTCCACTCCCCACCCTCATATATCTCTCTCCTTCCCTCTGTATGTCCTCTGTCTACTCTCAATTCTCTCCTCCCTCTTTCATTCTGGTCCAGAGGGGTTGTCCCAGGAGTGGGAAGAACAGAGAGTTGCACAGTGACTGGAAGCCACAGACAGAGCAGGACCTCCACAAAGTCACTGGATCAGTGGGATCGTTCATACAACTGGACACCCGTATCTATTTACAGCTTGTGGAACTGCAAGAAACCCCTACCAAAGGAGCTGAGAGCAATTGACGAAAGGAGATTTCATATATTTGGTTTTAATTTCTAGGGGTTAGCAAAGGAAGCCAGATGACAGACTTTAGGGCAGCTCTAAAGCCCCGTTCGGGGCCTAAGCCAGGGTCTGAGATCAAGACAAGCACCCCAACAAAGGTTGACTTTAGATCATTCCTCAACAAGAAAGATGGTTCACCCAAAGCATCTGCTGCCACACTACCTCCAAGCAGTGCACCTTCAGACTTCAGGTCTGTCCTGAACAAGAAGCAAGCACCAGAACCAGAGAAGACTGAGCAAAATGAACAGAATTCATCAAAACTAGCACCCAAGACACCCCAGAAGGAAAAGCAAAGCGGTGTCAATGGTGTAAATGGCAGTGCAATTGATAAAAAGGTTAACGAAGCAACCGAGAAAAAAGCCAGCAGCACGGATGCAGGGACAACTGAAAAAAAGGAGAAAGCCAGCCCAGAGAAGAAGACAAATGATGGACAGATGGCAGAGACAAATGACAAAAAGGCTAAAGTTGTGAATGGAGGAGAGAAGGATGCAGGAAAGCTGCCCATTTTCAAACAGCCCCTCGGTGACATCACTGCGGTGGATGGAGAGAGGCTGAGGATAGAGTGTCAGGTGACCTCTGACCCCCAAGCTGTCATCACCTGGATTCTTGATGGGAAAATTGTGAAGGCATCCAAGTTCATTATCTTATCACAGGAAGGTATGAAAGTAGATACGTTTAACCACTTTTTCACAATTACAATGCAAAATACTATTGATCTTTTTTTTTCTACACAGTTCTTTAAGTCTTTTGATTAATAGACGTTTAATAAATGTGACAGACAATTCCAATGAAACGTGATAACCTTGGGTCTGTAGAGTTATTTAATGATGAGGACAGGTTTAAAACCTTTCTTCCCAAATTCCCTACTTTAGTGTTCTGAGCTGTGTTGTAAATCACATGCTGAGAGGAATGATCTTAAAGCTGAGCCTGATTCATTGCCAACTGGAGCGCTCAGGGATGTTATCTTGGTTCTTTGAGCTCATTCACATTAGGTTATTCGATCTGAGGATTTAAGGTCTCTCTAAGCCTTTCCACTGACATGAGACAGAATGATGATCTGGGTCGCAATTAGACAGTTCTGAAATAGCAATAGAGGATTCCCGCTAAATCAAACAGGGATGTAATGGGTGTTCCCTGCACTAATGCATTATCCAGTGCTTTAGGTTTTCAGTTGTTCTGGTGGATTTTATGTTTAGAAAGCAGGGGCCTTTTAGTTTGTAAGAATGTTAAATTGTGAAAATGTGATTATTGAGAAATTCTTCAGTTCTAAGTTTTCAAATACTTTCTCAAAAACACCTCTTTTTTCTTTTTTCTTTTTTTGGTAGCACTTTAGATTAGGGAACACATATTAGTTAATAGTGAATAGTGTTCTTAAATTTTTTTTTTCTTAAGAAGAAAATTACAGGCTTAATATTTGAAACAATCCAATAAATTCATTAAGCATCCCCTTTTAGGATTTAAGACAAGTTGAAAGTTATGCTAACTTTAAGAGGTTATTTTTTTCTCATTTCTCCTATTGGATTATACTTCATGGTCACAAGCAGGAAAATCTACTCTTAGAACTTTATATACCTTATATAAAAATGCTTTAACAGTATTTGACAAGAAACCTAATAGATATCATCACTGTTTTATAATTTTTTATTTTATTTATTTTTTTACTTTTGACAATTTTGTTATGTTTTACAATTGTTGTTTATGTACAAAATTGTTAATAACCTTGCACGCTCACCCTTGAAAGCATTTGTTTCTTCTCGCACTGAAAATATAAGACAAACAAGAGCTTTGTGGTGATTGTGAAGCGCATTTTAGAGTTCTTGATTTTGGTCGTTCAGCTTTTTCTGTAAGAGCTGTTAATAACTGGAATAATTTACCAATTAATATTAGAGAGTTTCCTACTTTTGCACAGTTTAAGCTACATTTGAAAATATGGTTAAAGATGAGTCAGGTTTGATCATTGAATATTCTTGTGTTTTGAAAAGGTTACATAATTTGGGGGATCTTACTTTCTATTACAGGGGGATGTTTTGTAGTAATGTGGGTTGCAGTTTCTATGTGAGGGATTATATTTATTATCTTTAAATTTTTTTTATTGTATATGCTATTACATTGATGCCCAGGGACAGCAGATGAAATTTAGCTCTGTAGCTAATTGTCCCTGTTAAATAAAGAATTAAATAATAAAAATATATATTTATGGAAAACAACTTTAAAATTGGAAGTTTATTGGATAATATATGTCAATCCTTCTTTAAAATTCAGCTTTTGAATTTATGCTTGGAAATCAAGTATCCTTTATATAATAGTAAAGCTGCAATAGTTTTTTATGGTCTCATAATAGCTGGCATGAGAGATTTAGTCTTTGCAGAGCATAAGCCCAACATTTAGATTTAAATGAATACCAAGATTGAAAACAAAACTTCAATCATAAAACAATTCTGTTGTCAGCTGCTACGTGTTTGGAAGGATGATACACACTTGTCATTCAATGCTACCTCTTGTTTTACATCAGGTGAAAAGTGTTCACTTACAATCGACAAGGCTCTACCAGAGGACGAAGGACGCTACACATGTAAGGCAGAGAATGCACATGGTAAAGCAGAGTGTTCCTGTATGGTCACGGTAGATGGTAAGTGTCCTGTCTTTCCTTAGACTTCTCCTTATTCATGTCATTAGAAACATAGTATTGAGTGAGGGTGCATTACCAATAAAAAGACTAACAATGCCAAATTCCTCCCAGAACTCATAATTAGGATTTATTTTAAACAAAAAGGAGGAAAAATATTGTTATATTAATTTTTATTACATTCCTCTAGATCCTTCAGACCCATCAGCAGATAAGAAAAACAGGAAGAGCTCTTCTGCAACTCCCACTACAGAACGTGAGTAAGAACACATGTTGTGGCCTATTTACTTGAGCTGTTACTAGTTTATTTTTAAAGGGATAAAAAGTTATTAATCTGTTTCTCAACCTCATGGCATTACCAAATCGTGTTCATCTACATGTCTTCCAAATTGTGGAACATAAAAGGTGACATTTTGAAGAATGTTCATGCTCCTCTCTTCCATATAATTAAAGTTTATGGGGACCAAGGGTTGACAAGCACCAAAAATTATACATAAAAGTAGTCCACAAATCTCATGGACTATATTCCAAGTTTTCATGGTCACCATTGACATTGAGTGTATGAAAAGGAGCAGCTTGGACATTAAGTTATAAATAACTCCTTTTGTGCTCCACTGAAGAAAGAAAGTCCTAAAGGTTTCAATTTGAGGATGAGTAAACAATGACAGAATTTTCATACCTGGGTGAATTATCCATTTATGAAAGCACCCTTACAGGAAAAGTCAAATAAAGTCAAGTCAGGTCATGCCTTATAATCGTATTAACCAAATTAGAGCTGAGTGGTAATATACTTTACATTTTGCGACGATACAAGCAGTGGAGATATTCTATATAGTACATATTGGCCTATGTACAATACATAAGTATATGTACATATGTGGATAAATGCGGATATACATGCGGACAAAGTTGGACATACTTCCAACTTTATAAAAAGAGCTGGGCGATAATATAGTTACATTTTGTGATGATGTAAACAATCATCTGAGATTTATAATGTAGTATATCTCTTTATATGTGGCCCTGGACCACAAAACCAGTCTTAAGTCGCTGGGGTATATTTGTAGCAATAGCCAAAAATACATTGTATGGGTCAAAATTATTGATTTTTCTTTTATGCCAAAAATCATTAGGATATTAAGTAAAGATCATGTTCCATGAAGATATTTTGTAAATTTCCTACTGTAAATATATTAAAACTTAATTTTTTATTAGTAATATGCATTGCTAAGAACTTCATTTGGACAACTTTAAAGGTGACTTTAAAACTTTAAAAAATTTTTGCACTCTCAGATTCCAGATTTTCAAATAGTTGTATCTCGGCCCAATATTATCCTATCCTAACAAACCATGCATCAATGGAAAGCTTATTATTCAGCATTCAGATGATGTATAAATCTCAATTTCGAAAAATTGACCCTTATGACTGGTTTTGTGGTCCAGGGTCACATATACAGGAATCCATTGTTTATATTCAAAATCTTGTCTACAACGAACATTTACAACAAATATTCAGTCTTGGCATACTGTAAATAGGCCTTGTGTTGGTTTTACCCCTCTTTGAGGATGACCATATGTAATTAATATTTTAGTAACCTTCCAAAAACCACAATCACTCACTATTAATGTCCATTTTCTCCTTATGTTGTCCTTAATCATCTGAAATGGTTGGCAAAAGCATTTAGTCCTTAATTCTGCTACATATTTAGTGCACATTTAATCCCAATTTCCCTTTCAAAAATATTTGTCATGTGAGAAGATGACCTTACAGACAGGAACAATGGCCATCATGTGCACTCTATAGACTCCCAGAGAGGAATTCCATCCCACAGTATCTGAATGCAGATTGTATCTATAGTGCTCAAATGGTTTGCCTGTTTGTTTTTGTTCCAGCTTTTAACAAATGATCACACTAGATCCTACATTTTAATCCATGTGATCACGATAGTAGAAAATAAACTCAGCCGACAGTGTTTTGGAACAATAGGCAACCAGTACTGCTGCATTTGTTCTTCTAGTATTTAATAAGCATAGCAGCATCTAAGACCACTAAGTGGCTCACATTTACATTGCAGTTATATTCTTAACAAACAATGTCAAAGTGATTTACAATTTAGTGCACAAAAAGCATGTTATTGGCAAATACCAGAATAGAGTACATTGTATTCCCACAGTGCTTGTGGAAAAAGCTTATGTGTGTCCAACCATAAGAGAGAACATGAAAGATAGGAAAGAAGCAATTGAAGATGAAGAGAAGGCCTAAAATGGCAGACTTCTGTGAGCTGAAACACATAAAGATCTGACTGTCCTCTCTGTCTTCCTCACCTCTGTTCTCCCCCTTTCTCTGCCTCTCTGTTTGGACTGTGCTGGAGTATTAGTGGGGTTTACATGTTGCATTGTTTCTTGACGGCGATTAAATAAATAGTGGAGAGAGAGAGCCACTGCTTCCTGGATCTTTGGAGACCCTAAATTTAGTATGTCCGTATAAGGGGAATTCCAGCAAGACACAGTGTCCACACAGACACTCTCTCCCTGGATGCTGATCAGGAGCAACAGTTTCCTTAGAACCCCTGTCAGTTCTCAGTAGATGAATATTGACTAGTTATTTCCTTTGACATGGTGTAAAATGATATATAAATAGAATATAATATAAGCAGGGTTAGTTAGTGAATTGTTTGACAATATGAAATAGAAAGTGTATTATTTATCATTTTAAAGGGGAGGAATAAACAATTACATTCAAACTTGCGCTATTAAAATACACATAATAACAAGATGATGTATTGTGACTTCACCCATTAAATTTTTTCAAACATGCAAATTGCATATTAGACATAACATATTTTTTCTTTGTAAATAGCTTTGTTACATAACCAATATATAAAAGAACGTGATGTGGATAAAGATTAATGTTGTTGTTGTTGTTGTTTTGACATTTTTAAGATATAATATCCCATAACATAACAAGAAAAAAAGACTTTCAAATACATCTTTGACAAAGTTCACTCATTGCTATCATAAAAAAATATAAATCTATTCATGAATAAATTCATAAATAAAAACATTAGATATCATGTTACAATTACAATAACATGAAATGTCACATAAAAGTGTCAAAATTGTTAAATCCTTCCAAAATCATTATTTGTGCTTGTAGTACCTCCTCTTAAAGGGAAAGTTCACCCAAAAATTTAATTTCTGTCATAATTTACTCACCCTCATGCCAATCCAAACCTGTATGACTTTCTTTGTTTTTAGGAGCTAAAAAATAAGATATTTTGATAAATGTCTCAGCTTTTTAATCCATACAGTGAAAGTCAATTGTAACAAAAACTATTTGATAACCAACATTCTTCTAAATATCTCATTTTATGTTCCATAAAAGAAAGTCGTACAGGTTTAAAAGAACATGAGGATGAGTAAATTACATCATTTTCATTATTTGTTGAACTATGCATTTTAATGAAATGTTCATTTTAATAATTATGTACATTTATATCTCTAAAGATACAGTAGGTGCCGTATATATTATGTCAAAACATGCTCTATATCTTCTGCAGATGAAGCCAGAATAAAGAAGAAACCAGCTCCCGCCAAACAGGGTAGGATTACCCTTAAATAATCATACAGGCCCAAGGAATATTTGACCTGAAGGCCATGTACAGATTCATGTTCTTGTGTGATAAGCTGTCTTGCAAAATTCTAATAATAGTAGACAGAAAGAGAAAATATGGAATAATTATTTTCCATGAGAGAGTTGAATATGAACATATGTTAACTTGTGATGCCATGCAGGTTCTCCGCCTCAGTTACTGCAGTTCCCTGGAGATCAGAAGATCAGGGCAGGAGAAAAGGTGGAGCTGTTGGGCAACTTTGGAGGGACGGCACCCATAACTTGCACCTGGCTCAAATTTAAAAAGCCGGTAGGAAGGGTTGGGAAAGGACAGAGAGTTTGTAAGATGACAGATCAGTGGTTCTCAAACCATTTTAAATAAAGGCAACTCTTTATAGTGATTTTTGACATTGTATACTCTTCTCCTGTTTAGTCTTGCAAAATTCTAATAATAGTAGACAGAAAGAGAAAATATGGAATAATTATTTTCCATGAGAGAGTTGAATATGAACATATGTTAACTTGTGATGCCATGCAGGTTCTCCGCCTCAGTTACTGCAGTTCCCTGGAGATCAGAAGATCAGGGCAGGAGAAAAGGTGGAGCTGTTGGGCAACTTTGGAGGGACGGCACCCATAACTTGCACCTGGCTCAAATTTAAAAAGCCGGTAGGAAGGGTTGGGAAAGGACAGAGAGTTTGTACGATGACAGATCAGTGGTTCTCAAACCATTTTAAATAAAGGCAACTCTTTATAGTGATTTCTGACATTGTATACTCTTCTCCTGTTTAGTTCCAGTCAGGAAGTGGAGGCATTTCCATAGAGACCACAGAGAACAGCAGTCAGCTGACAATCGCAGCAAGTGACCAGGATCACTGTGGTTGCTACACTCTAGAACTCCAGAATAAATTCGGCACCAAGCAGGCTTCACTCAACCTCACCATCGTAGGTATGGGAGTAAACAAAAACAGGAAGTGACATACAATGAGAAGAGTGAAGGAGGAAGATGGGATTATGAGAGACTGTATTGCATCATTGTGTGTGTAACTATATTTGCATTTTGCAAAGCTCTACCTTTTGGCCATTTTATGATTTTAAACCCTGAAACAGTAGAAAAAAACTTTGATATAGATCATAACTGTTGCAACTTTATTTATTTATTTATTATTCATTCATTCGTTCATTTTATTTTATTTTATATATATATATTTTTTATAAGATATGAAGAATGTTGGTAACCAAACAGTTTGGTTTACATTGACCCATTGTTTGTTTGTTTGTTTGTTTGTTTTTGTCCATACAATGGAAGTCAAAGGGAACCGAAATTGTTTGGTGGACAGCATTCTTCAAAATATCTTCTTTTATGTTTAAATGTGTAAATGATGACAAAATCTGGGTGGACTATTCCTTAAATATCAGCAGTAAGAATATATGCGTTTGCATTTTGATAAAACATATTAACAAACGATATTTACTAGTAGTCTCCCTATCTTTCTATGCATTGCTTTCTACTTTCTATGCATTGCTGTCCTACTATTACTGACCTCTCCAATGTAAATCTGTGTCCCAGATAAGCCAGATCCCCCAGCCGGCATCCCTGCTGCCTCTGACATCCGCAGGTCCTCACTCACCCTCTCCTGGTACGGTCCCACTTACGATGGAGGAAGCATTGTCCAGTCCTACAACCTGGAGATCTGGAATTCCATTGACAACACATGGAATGACCTCACTTCCTGTAACAGCACCTCATACCACGCCCAGAACCTTCTCGTTGACCGTCAGTATAAATTCCGTGTTCGAGCTGTTAATGTGTATGGAGTTGGAGAGCCCAGTGCAGAATCTGAGCCCATTAAAGTGGGAGTGGAGGAGGTAACAGGTGAGAAAGAACATCTGCTTAATAGTGAGATACATTCTGTTACTGTTGACTGAGGAAGAATCAGTGGGGTCCAAAAGTCTGAAGCCACTATAGTGAAAATGCCTATATTTTGCATTATTTTCTGCTATAATACAAACATTTTCATGACAAATTATATCATCATTATAACAATTTTAATGAAACGTTGAGAAATGTACATGAATTTCAGAATTTATTGAGCTGGTATAAACTCCACAAGTCTTATAATATCATATGCATAAATTAATATTATCAATACTATACAATATTTTATCAAATGTAATGTGTTAAATTTATTAATATTCTATGAAACTATGGCAACATCACTCAAGCTGGCATAAACACCCACACATTTTATAATATTATATGTATAAATTAATATTATCAATACTACACAATATTTTATCAAATGTTATGTATCAAATGTTTTAATGTTCTATCAAATTTATGGCAGCATCACTTGAGCTGGTATGAACCCCACAAGTCTTATAATATCATATGTATAAATTAATATTATCAATATTATACAATATTTAATCAAATGTAATGTCAAATGTATTAATGTTCTGCCAAATTGATTAGATTATATATATAAATGGCTGCAATATAACAAAGAGTGAAAAATTTAAGGGGGTCTGAATACTTTCCGTACCCACTGTATGTTACATTTAACAATGATCTTACAACATAACATTATATGAGTGAATCAATATTATCCATAATATACAATCAATATTATAAAAAATGTAAGGTATCAAATGCACTTTATTGTATATTATATCAATATTATTTGAAATGTATCAAACGTATCAATGCATTTGATACATCACATTTCACATATTGTAAGATCGTTGTTAAATGTAATACACACAGAGAATTTAAAATTGTCAAATGAAATGTATATACACATTATACAGAAATACAGAATAAAATGAAAAAAGGGGAACTACACATAGGATGGGAGAAGGACTAACACCTTACTTTTTTCTTTTCTTTTTTTTCCAAAAGCCAGATTTTGTTCAGGTTTAATTGGAAAACATATATTGAACCCCAAAAGTATAAATGTGATGAGCTAATGCACTACTTAAAAACTAAGCTTTCATATTTTTTCATAAACATTCGTATATTTTTTTTCTCCAGAGAAAAAGGAAAAGGAGGAAGTTGGAGCCACTGTGTCTGATGATGGTATGAAGTTCAAAGCAATTATCCCACCATTCCATCCTTCTTGAATCCAGAGTTTACTAACATGACTCCCACATGGTCAGTCTGATACATATCCTGTTCATTTCACAGATGAGGAGAAAGAACCAGAATACAGAGATGTGGTCATTAAGAAAGACTGTAGCGTTAAGGATTTCTATAATATAGAGGACCGCTTAGGAACGTAAGAGATGCATCTGTCATATCCATCATCAACCATATCAATATAACATATCATTTTGGATTTACTATACCAGGTTTTTCTTCAAATTCACATTGCCTTTCTCCTATCTCAACAAGGGGGAAATTTGGTCAAGTCTTCAAACTTGTAGAAAAGTCCACCAAGAAGGTATGGGCAGGGAAGTTCATCAAGGCATTCTCACAGAAGGAAAAAGAAAATGTGAGGCAGGAGATTGGCATCATGAACAGCCTCCACCACCCCAAACTGGTGCAGTGTGTGGATGCCTTTGAGGGAAAATCTGACTTGGTCATGGTATTGGAAATGTGAGTCCCTAACCTATCTTCTGTCTTCTAAGCAGAAAGACTAATGTGATATAGGTTGACTGAATAAAAGCTTTCATAAAAAGGCCATCAGTCATGTTCCAGGTTGGGAGTGATGATCATGTTAGGTCGCTTTGGTGAACCTACCTTGTGTTCCCTGGTGTCTTTGAACAGGCTGAAATGTTTGGTAGCTGTTTCTTTAAATCATTCCAACAGTTTAGCTTTTTATGGTGAGAGTGGAATGTAAAATCCAGCATCCTTTGATTGGAGAAGTGCATGTCACATGTCCTTATATAGTGAGATGGAGAAACAGAGAGGTGGGGAGAGGACAGCGTGGATGTTCTCTGCTTCAGCTTGGCAGCCATGATGGAAAATAGCCCAGAATTAAATCTCTGTAAGAGAATTGTTTAGCACTCCAGGCGCAGACACTGTTCATTTGGTTGTTAAATGGAATGTGTATAAACAGTTCTAATGCACTGAGATCGCAGTCTGACAGTGATTGGTTAGCGTCACTTAACGATAATGTCATTGTGGTCCCCATTGGCTGCAGGATTTCTGGCGGCGAGTTGTTTGAGCGAATCGTTGATGAGGATTTCGAGCTGACTGAGCGAGAGGTGATTAAGTACATGCTGCAGATCATTGATGGAGTCCAGTTTATCCACAAGCAGGGCATTGTCCACTTGGACCTCAAACCCGAGAACATCATGTGCATCAACAAGACAGGAAGCAAGATCAAGCTCATTGACTTCGGACTTGCTCGAAGGCTAGGTAAACAAGTGCAAACAACTGCAAAAACAAACTGAGTCTGCATGGTTTTCTGGCCCAGTTTTAATTCTTTCTTTTTTCAGAGCATTCTGGCTCGCTGAAGGTTCTGTTTGGAACTCCTGAGTTTGTAGCTCCTGAAGTGATCAACTATGAGGCTATCAGCTACCCGACAGACATGTGGAGTATTGGCGTCATCTGTTACATTCTGTGAGTGATAAATCAGTATCTGAGCTACATCGGTATCACTCGTCCAACAGTCGCTAACAACCGTGGCATGTAAAGACAAAGAAATCAATGCTGAGGACTGGAAACATTTCCTTTTAAGACCATTATTAGTTTTTGGACAACGCGCTTTACAAGCTTGCGTTTTCAATTTATCATATAAACACAATTTTGATTCCTTGGAGGTAGAGTATAAATATTTAAACTGACTAGTGTCAGTTACTTTTATCTTCAGGTTACAAGAGGCTAATGGCCCCGTGTGGTAAAAGGCCGTTTTTTTTGTCTTTTTTTCCAAAACACTAAATAGCTATTAAAAAAATAAATAAATAACACCTCAACACTTTCCTAAACATCTTTTTGATGCTATGAACTGCTAAACTGTCCTGATGGCATAAGTGTAGTCACAAAAGACAAATTTCCAAATAATTTGAATGTTTTAAATATTGCAGACGAGAATGCCTGAAACTATCAGGCTAAGAGTGTCACTAAATTAATATCAGACATTTTTGAAGACCAAGGAGAGTGAGTGGTCATAGTGAAACATCCAAACATTTAGTATCTCTGAAAAGCCCTGAATGTGCTCTGTACAGGACATTCAGACTTAAAACTGTGGCATGTATAGTCTCAGAGAAATTCACTTAAATAAAATGTCCTCACACGAGGATGCAGGGTCTCAGGAGGTTAAAATGTAATTTATTCCTGTCAAAAACTGAATTTGCAGCAGCTCCAGCCTTAAGTGTCACATGATCCTTCAGAAACCATTCTAATTTGCTGAATTTTTTTTTTTTTTAGCATTGCTACATAATTATTTGTGGAAACTGTGGTACATTTTTAAACAATTCTTTGACAAATACAAAAAACAGCATTTATTTAATTATTTATTTATTTTGATCAATTTAATGCATCCTTGCTGAATTAAAAAATTTGGGTAAAAAAATATTTTTAATACATTAATATTTTTATTAATTTAATTTTTTAAAATCTTTTTGACCCCAAAATTTTAAATGACAGTGTATATTTTTTCATTCTCATATGTCTTGGGACCAGGAAAAAAATGTTTACAATAAGGGATGCTTTTAGTTCTGTTATATATGTGCGCTAACAGAATCAAAGATTATTGCCTAATACCCTTCCTCTTGTTTACCTTCAGTGTCAGTGGTCTTTCTCCATTCATGGGAGAAAATGACAATGAAACCCTTGCCAATGTCACCTCAGCCACCTGGGATTTTGAGGATGAGGCGTTTGATGAGATTTCAGATCAGGCAAAAGACTTCATCGGCAGTCTCCTAAAAAAGGACATGAGGTAAGTTAAACTTAGTTTTTGATTCAGAAACATGCTCATTTTTATGGAAATACCAACATTGTTCCAAGTTAAACAAATACTTTTGCAGAGCACTCTATAGATGGACAGGAAGCACATTTCTTGAACAGCTTCTTGACATTTCTTGAACTCTTGACATAGACCCCTAACAACTAACAAAGAACCCAGTAAAATGTACATTATTGTAAATAGAGGTTGTAATGGGCAAAGTAAATTATCACTCAAATTTAGTTCATTCTGAATGTTGAGAAGACGACTTTAAGCATTTGATCTGGATTCTGTGAACCTATAAATGCCACTCCGTAGGGCCAGATTGACCTGCGCTCAGTGTTTGGAGCACTCTTGGCTCAAACAGGACACCAGAAATATGGAGGCTAAACAACTGTCCAAAGAGAGAATGAAGAAGTACATACTGAGACGCCGCTGGCAGGTGAGAGCACTGGCGTTTATTTTGAATTATTTGTTAGACAAAGAATTGCATGGGAAACTGTTTTCTTGGTGGAAGGGACAGAGCTTAGTCTTCATGTTTGAGAGTATCTATGCAGAAAACAGGGAATGCAGTGCGAGCCATCTCCAGGTTCAGCTCTATGGGAATGTTAGGAGGAATCGGCCCAAAGAAAAGTTCCCCAACTGACGGTAATGGTCCAGCAACCAATTATCAATACTGATGCTGAACACTGCATAATAAATGTCATATACGTTAAAATATTGATTGCATATAAATAAATGTGTGTGTGTTTAGAAGAGCCTCCTGCAACGTTCCTTGAGAGTGTGGAGGATGAAAACCGCACCCCTGCGGCCCCCAGCTTCTCCTCTGTCATACAGGATGTAGAAGTGGTGGAAGGCAGTGCTGCCCGCTTTGACTGCAAGATCGAGGGTACCTCTCTTACCTTCAAATTAATCTCCTTTAGGATTTAAAATGAAAATAGTTGATGATATCCTTTTCTCTACCTATATTGTGAGAATTGTTTTTACCTTCTTCTCTCCATGTGATATGGTAATGTTCAAAAGTCACAAATAATGAAAAGGCCTGGCAGTTTGGTTAGAGATTTGATCATCATGAGCCAGAAAATTAGCAAATTAGAGCTGGGTATGATTCATAATGTTTACACTTACACCATATGGTCCACTACTCTTTATATTGATATTTAAATATATGCCCTTAGGGTTAATCGTTGGTAGACCATAGGTAAATGACTGTTGCTGTGTGGTCCACTTGCATTTGAGTTGAATTTTTATTTTTATTTTTTATTTTTATTACTGATTTACTGTGTTTTCTGAACACAAAGGCTACCCAGACCCTGATGTTGTATGGTACAAGGACGAGCAGCCTATTAAGGAGACACGTCACTTCCAGATTGACTATGAAGAGGATGGTCACTGTAGCCTGGTGATCTCAGAGATTTGTCCCGATGATGATGCCAAGTACACCTGCAAAGCCGTCAACAGTCTGGGAGAGGCCTCCTGTACTGCTGAACTGTTGGTGGAGTTTATGCAGGAGGAGGAAGGAGAGGGTGACGGTGAAGTAGAGGAAGAGGATTGAATAATGATGGAAACAGGAGTGGATAATGATGGAGAAGTGAAGGATGATGTGAGATAGAGGAGGAGAATGACTGAATACCACAGGAACTATGAATGTCTTAAACATTTGACACCATTTCGATTCTTCTTTTTTACACCATCTTCATATTTCTTCTTACTGCCTAGAATAGTTTGGAAAGAGCAACTGTTTTGGGGTAAAACTGTTTGCCATGATCAAAGACATTCCAGCTTGTGCCATTCTGTCCAGACAATTGTCCCGACTGATTTACCAAAAGGGACTACAAAACTAAATGTGACAACCATGCCTGTATAGCAAGTTGCAACCATTTGATGCAATGAAAAAAAAATCCACCACTTGTTTTATCATTACATTGAAATCATCCATGTCAGTAATTTTGTGAGTCAGTATACTTTTGTGCGCACATTTGACATTTTAGGTCTGCACTGCAGTGCAATCTAGTGGTATAAACACGACAGTGCTTCCTCAAATAACAATAGTCTAGTCTATATGGTGACAGAATCAATATGAAGTCAATTGAAATACTGTTGGAGACCTTACTGTATGAAGATATTAACTAATGATTATATTATTATGCTTTATTTAATAGTTATAAGAATTATTGTTGCTAAATGATTGAATGTAGTTAATGATAGAAGAAAGTGACCATCATTAGACTCCTGAAATACAAAGAACTGTCTGTGCTGTTTGCACTTTGAATTCATTTTGCCCGATTTGAGTAAATTCACTTGCATGACAGAGCAATGAGGTGAATTTTGTGCAGGAACCTGCAATACAACCCCCTCATATGATATTTATAAACCCCATACAGGCTTCTGCTGCCTTTGAGTGTCTGCACTATTCTCTGAGAATGAATTAGTCATAGAATTAAAGCTGTTTTGTCTTATCTTTTGATTTTTCACTTAACTTTGCATTTCCCATCACATCAGAAGATATTAAAACTTATAACAGAAATCAACTAATCTAAGTGGCCCTGTATGTTAGTTTTGGTTTATTCAGCATAATTGGCAGCGATTTTCTGTGGATATATAAATAAAGTGTTTGCCTTCTGTGCTTTTGTGACATTTATGTTGTTTGTTTATCAAAATTACAGTTATTTAGAGATATCGATTTTCATCATATTGGCACGCAATGCCACTATTTTTCTATCACTATCACAAAGCACAGCATGACCCTTGTGAAAAAGAAGTGCACTTAATTGTACTGAATGTGTACTTCAAATCCAAAAGGATATTTAAAAACTGTACTTGCATATATTTTAGTATTAATCAAATTAAAGGTCAATTAAGTGTACTTAAAAGAGTATATTATCATGACTGTTCACATGTACCGCATGTAATCTTATGTTTGTGCTATATAGTTACATTTAGTCTGTAAGGAAATATCCATTGTATGACATGTCCCAAATTTACCCTCCCAAAACTGCACAATCTGTTATCACTGGAATTATTGAAATAGTTAACCCCATTAATTACAAGGAGGTGTCTACATACTTTTGGTCTTTAATGAACTTAAAATTATTGGAGAGGAATCAGGATTCCTTCAGGTCTTTAGTGGAAAAGACAGATGACAGATGATGTAAATTTAACAATACACTGTATACATTAGTTTATATAGCTAATGATATACCAACCAAGCTATTAAAATTTGATTGTTAGCAAATATATTATATTTTATACATTAAAATATATCATATAATATTAAGCACACAGGTAATTTGGTGATAAAAAATATGGTGATAAAAAGAATACAATAAATAAATAAATAAATAAAAATACCACATATGAATAATACCATAAACATAAAACACTATGACTGTTTGAAAGTTTTTCAATAAAGTATGCTTTTTAAGTATAGCCTACTTTTTATGACTTAAAAGGGCATAATTGCCTTGTTAAACATAATATAATAGGCTATAGCCTATGCATATTAATTTTCTTTGTAATTCTAACTTAAATTCATACTATAACATTTATTATTTTTTCCTTCTTTTCCGTTAAAACTTACTATTCCACCGTCTGCAAAGCTATTATGAAGGGAAATGGTGGCTATTTTGAAGAATCTAAGATGTAAATGTAATAATAAAATAAAACAGACAATTAATAAAATAATGCACAACATAACATAATAAAAACACAGTCGTTTCTACAATAAACTACAAAAAATGCACTTTCTGTGTCGGATTTTTAGAAAGTTACAATATATCTATACCCAAACTACAAATACCGGCATGCAACAGAACAAAACATTGCCTCCCCCTCGACTCCTCAGCATGGCTTTTTGGCACTCCCCAGCGGGGGATTGGTGCTGAAAGGCTTCATTGTGTGGGGGATTGAATGGGGGAGTTTGCGTTTAGTCGAAGTCCGTCTGTTATCATCCACACAGCGCGGATTAACTGGCCTGCCCGAGTCCGAGCCATGCGCGTTATCATGCCGCAAACCTCCAGCGGTGCATTTCTTGTGCATGATACAGATAAATGCGCCCAGCTTCAGACCCGCTGCCGTTGAGTGAGCGATGCTCAACAGCTCCGAAAAATGAACTGAGGGCCCGACAGATATGGATTAACAATGTAGGGATGCTATTGTCGAATTCTCGCAATCTGATACAGAGCTCTGCGGGTTTGCATCGATGGAGAGGGTGTTTGGTCACCTTTAAAAAGCCTGCACTATCTTTTTTGATTGCTTTTTGCCTCTTGATTACATTTTGGTGCTGAATACGTTTTTCCAAAGGGTTTACCGTCGCTGGGCATCAGACAAAAAACATGGGGAACGCAGAAAGTATGGATGCTCAGCTCACAGATTTCAGGGCGAGGGGCAGCAAACCCCCTAAACTGCCCATGCCGGACCCGGCCGAACTGGAGGAGAGATTTGCAATTGCACTGGTAATTTTCACTTATATCCTGAAAAGCCATATCGATGTAATTGTATCATGTGCACAACTAGTATGGAAGCTGGCAGCCCACGCCTGCACACACGCCTCTATTGTGTGCGGTTGGCAGTGTGCATTGGTTTGATGCTGTTTGCGCATGCATGATAGCTACTAATTGCAGGCGCGCGGTACCTTTATTATGGAATCCTTTGGGTTTTTGAGCTGTTTTAGCGTCACCAGAATTGTGACGAAAAAAGCACGACACATGCTTTCTTATTGCGGTGATTATGCACTCATGTATGATTTAAGGAGTCTGTCCGTGCTCTGTAGGCCACTGTATTCCCTGCATTTGTTTTTCTATAGGATTCCTTTAGATGCTGGACTTAACATAACCAATAACCCATGAAGCATGAAAAGCACTTGCACTTATTTAGATACAGATAGAGCTACAATGTCAGTATTATCTTGCTGGTTGATATTTCAGCCAATGGCACAACCTGTCTGATTGTTGTCTGGTAAAGGGGTCTGAAATGCTTCAGTTTGTCAAGAAAGGCTCTTCGAGATAATGTCTTGAGGGATGTACATGATATCTATCCTGTGATTTAATTCTCTCATCAGAATCCAGTTTGCAGTCTATTAAATTTACATTTGGAGTGGTACAAATTTCCCCCCAGAGACCCTAAATTTCCCCTCGGAGATCAATAAAGTGTAACTATCTGTTTCTGTATTGTACCACTGACTTTGATCAGACCCGTTTTCTTATTAATATGAGCTGGTCCTGTTCATGTCTGTGATTGCAGTGCCTTGATTAATTTGACGGATTCAAGACCACATTCTTTTGACAAGCTTTACATGTGAAGTTCTCAAAGGTCTTTAATCAATGCACTTAGAATAGGTCATCTGTTACTTATCTCCCTGATTTGATTTTCATGTTGTCCTTCGAACAGACACACATCATTTGCTTACATTAGAGACCTGCCCACAGAACACTCAAGATCTAATCAGTGCATTGAGAATCTAAAGTCTGCAAATCAGCATAACCACTTCATGCCATGTGTGCATCGTGCATGTGTGTGGGCATGTCTGTCTGTTTGTGTCTGTGTTTGTGCCTGAGAGAGGAGAAACGGAGCGGGGGGAGTGAATGCAAATGGGTTAATGCTGCCTCGTTTTCACAGATTTGCATCACAAATTCTGTCCCAATACAGTTGGCTTTTGCAGCCAACTAAGTCTCTTCACCCTCTTCCACATGTTGGGCACTGCTGCTGTGTTTTCATTTGATGCTCAGACTGTTTGATTTCCAGAGCTTTTCTCTCATTAATCATTTAGTCAATCTTGGGCTTGGCTTATTATGCCCTAATAGAAGAACAGAAAGTAACATGAAAAAGCATGAGAAACTAACAGTATGTTTCAGTCAGTTATCTTTGATGGGATCAGTTAAATTAATTTCAATATAATTTAAATTAATGCAATTAATTAATCTGATTCTATCAATCCTTTATATTATTTTATATTTGTAGAATAAGCATATATGGACCAAGTGTGTAACATACAAGTAATAACGACTTTGGAGATATTTTTCACTAAATTTCATGGAGTATAAAAGAAAGGCTTCATTCTTGGTTTCCTTCCCTAAATCTGCATGTCTTAAAAGAATATTTCACACAAAAATTAATATTTTGCTGACAGTTTACTTACCCTCAGGCCATAGAAGTCAATTAGTTTGTTTGTTCGTTGGAACGGATTTGGAGAAATTTAACATTACTTTACTTGGATCCTCTGCAGTGAATGGGTGCCGTCAGAATGAAAGTTCAGACAGCTGATGAAAACATCACAAGTAATCCACACAACTCCAGTCTATCAGTTAATGTCTTGTGAAATGAAAAGTTGCATGTTTGTAAAATTTGAGTCCTCCATCCATAGTATCGCTTTCTCCAGAGAAAACCAGATAATCAGGAGTAAAATGTGCACAGATCAAGCAAATGTCAGTGGATTTTGATGTAAGAACATGGTGGACTTTTACACTCGAGGAAGCATCATTATGGGTTATGGACTGGTATTTTGTCCAGAAGCGACAGTTTTAACATGACACATTAATAATGCTTTTGTTTCTTACGAACACAGTTTTTTACTTCACAAGTTGTTAATTGATGGACTGAAGTCCTGAGGATTGTTTGTGGATTATTGTGATGTTTTTATAAGCTGTTTGAACTGTCATTCTGACGGCACCCATTCACTGCAGAGGATCCATTGGTGAGCAATACTAAATTGGTGATGTAATACTATATTTCTGATGTAGTACAGAAATCTCTTCTGATGAAGAAACAAACTCATCTACATCTTGGATTTTCAGCAGAATCTACTTTTTGAGTGAACTTTTCCTTTAGGGAGGCACTGTCATTAAACTTTCATTAAATTCAGACAGTTTTTCTTAATGCTGGTGATATGCTGTATGAAGGTGCAGATATTTATTTTCTGTTTGATTGTTGCAGAGGAGAATGTTGCTGTTCTGAAGATATTTAGTCTGTTCAGACTGAAACCATGTTTGAACTTAGATCAGAGATGGGACAAAATAGTAAATATGTTAAACACTGCCTGGTGACATATTTGTTTTTGAACAACTTGCAAAGAAAAATCCATGGTGTCTCAGGAATATTCAAGACTAGCTATTTAGCTTTTCATCATTTGTGTTTTTGATGAACATGGTATGTACAGAATGCTTCAAATGTATGAGAAAAAAAGAATGTTAACGCTCTCTCTCTCTCTGTCCTTCTCAGAACTCTATGAACCTTCCTCCGGATAAAGTGAGGCTCCTTAGACAGTATGACAATGAAAAAAAATGGGAACTGATATGTGATCAGGTGAGAGTGTCTGTTTACATGCATACTGCATAATGAGTCTTAGATAAGCCAGAAAGCAATTTTACAGAACTGTTATATAACCATCTTAGTCAGAGGTTGTTACAACTGTCTTTTTTCCTTTTTACAGAAAATTAAAGTCTTTTTTTATACCCAGTATTAACTCTATAAAGCCTACGCTATCATATTTGATATACAAGATTCATGGCCTCTAAATTATCAACATGTTCAAAACTTTGCTTAAAAAAAACTTGTTGTACAAAATCTACCACATGCCTTTTGTCATCTGTCTGATTGATAGCGTATAGATTGATTAGACTGTTTTAGCAAGTAAAAGGCCTTTTAGTATAATTCTAAAAACGTCCTCCTTCAGGTTAAGGTACATGTGTCTTTTGCTGTGAACTCGATCTCTTTGATTTACATTACAAACTATCAGAATTTCATCTTACATTTTGGCCATATAAATATCAGCAACTGCCCCAAATTGCATATTTTTGCTCAGTTTAGGGCTATTAATAAAAGTGAAGAATACTATATGAGCCATACAAATATATTTATTTTTTATTTGTTTGTTTATTATTTTTAATTTGTTGTCTATGAGTTCAGTGAACTGTTCCATTTCCAATAAATAGTTTGACCATTATTTTATATGTCCGGTTTTACAGGGTAATGCTTTTTTAAAGTGTAAAAATGACAGCCCATGTGCATGACACTAGGGCTGTGCGATATGGACAAAAAATAAAAATAAAAATCGCGATTTCTTTGATAAATTTTGTGATTTCAATTTTAATCACGATTTTGACACACACAGACATGCTTTACAGTCATTAATGCATTCAGTGTGAATTTGAAACATATTTCCAAAAGAAAACCAATTAGAGCTTTATCAAAAAGCTGTAACGTCTCTAGAACAGACATAAGACAATAACTACCACATTTTGCTCTAAGTCTGATTGCATCATATAATAATTGCTGTTAATAGTGTTCATCGTCTGTTTGATTACGTCTTTAATTGATTTTTCTGTACATTTCTGCCATATGTACATTAACTGACAGTCACCACTGATAAGCTACCACTAAATATTGTAGAAATTAATTTGCTGTAAAGTTGCTTTGCAATGATTTGTATCGTGAAAAGCGCTGTACAAATAAACTTGAATTGAATTGAATAAATTGAAATTTTTAATCGCAGACTAGTAAATGGTGAAAATGTGCGACGAGATTGGCTGCTCTATTCCCCATCTAAGGGAGCGGTGTATTGTTTTGTATGCCGTCTATTTGGTGGAAATGACAACAACGCCCATTCAAAATTTGGAAGTACTGATGGCTTTAATGATTGGAAGCATGCAAATGATCGGATTGTAGAGCATGAGGGATCTGAGTTGCATCGCAAATGCATGCTTGTGTGGATTACAAGAACTGCAGGGGAGGGTAAAATTGACAATGAATTGAAACGGCAGTACGAAACAGAGAGCCAGTACTGGTCAGAGGTTCTTAAAAGAGTAGTTGCCGTTATTACATTTATATCTGAGCGAGGACTTGGTTTCAGAGGAGACAACCAACAATTTGGATCACCCCAGAATGGAA
>NW_015645076.1:2330111-2339610 GCF_001515625.1 Sinocyclocheilus rhinocerous | reverse complement strand
TGCAGCACAGCAGAAATAGACTCCGTGCGGAAACGATCGCAGCATGACTGCTGCAGACGCACCGCTCCTGGAGCGCACTGCCGGACCGCAATCGCGTGCAGTGTGAACGCTCTGATCCGTTAACATGGGCGCGGAAAAAATACGCACCACAGATGGCGTTTGTGAACCTGGGGTTACGTTTGTATGCCCGCCCGGTCTGTTCTGTTCTCGTGCTCCATTTAGGCGCGCTGCATTCTGATTGGTTCGGATAGCATACTGCGGGAGGTCGGGGGCGTGGAAAATCGTGCTATAAAGCGATTTAGAAATCGCGCAAGCTCAAATCGCGATTTTATGACGATTTCGATTCATCGCACAGCCCTACATGACACCCTAAACCCCCTTTGACTTTTGAAAAAAAAATTTAATTAATGTCAAAACAAAATTCCAGCTACAACGTTCAACATAATATTGTAATGTTTGGCATCTTTATTGTGACATTGATATCACAAGAATCTCTGTGGCAGTAGTTATTTTAGCCATACCAAGTGCTCTGTTGAGGTTTCTTGGGTTTTTATTCAGTGAAAAAAAGACAACAGACACTTGTGCTCTGGTCAAACGATTAAATAACCACTGGAATACACTTCATTTCTGTCCATTCCTCTACAGGTCTGTTTTCATGTGGCCCCATTAAAACTTTGTAATTTTCTTTGTTTTATTTCCTGTTGGCATACCTTAGTCAAAGAATGATTCCAATAAAGCAGATATCTCTTTCATTATCCTTCACATTGACAGAAAGCATATCCATCAATGTTAGTTATCCATCAATGTTTTTAAAGTTGGTTAAATGACACAACCTCTCTGACCTTTTAATTTTGTTTTAATTTAACTTATATTGATCCAAGCTGAAAATGAGTACAGATATATAATCACCCTAATACATATACACAGAGGAAAGTTCCTTTATCATAATTGAAGTTCCCAACGGAGGTTCGGGAGGAACCTAATCATCCAGTCCTGTTAATCATCGCTCCGACTGTATATAAGCAGCAGTCATTGCTCCAGCAACAATTCTTCCGGCATCCCTCCACCTCCTCTTCTCCTCCTCTAATTCTTTCTCTTTTTCCTCCACACTGTACCATCATAAGAAGGGGTTCTTACTCTGAGCTCGAGCCGAGCCTTGGGTTCGAGCCTCCTTTGTGGACAGCAATCCAAGCTCGTTTACCATTATCTGGCAGGGCTGAGTTGGCTGGCGAACTCATGAACAGCACCACTAAGTAAACATATTCTTTATTAATACATTCTTTCTACATCCACCCTATCATGTCACCATGGCTACACTGCCGTAAGAGAAGGAGAACATGGCTGACAGTGGAAATGTTTGTTGAGGTGAAAGAGTGTGAAATGCCTGCTGTCTAAATAATAAATGATCATATCTTAGTGATTGCCATGATGCTTACAAGGCTGAAATGTGGTTCAGAAGAGATTGGGTAAAAGTTAGACTCTGCGAGGAGCTGAATGATTGGGAATTAGATCAGAGGATAACTGAACAGAAAAGAAGGTTTGCTTAGTTAATGTTTCATGTTGAAGTTGGGGAGGGGTTTGAACTTGCTTCAAGAGGAGTGATACATTTGAATAATAGAAATAAAGCATAATTTTTGTGTCTAACAGGAACGATTCCAAGTGAAAAATCCTCCCCATACGTACATTCAGAAGCTCAGAAGCTTTCTGGATCCTGCTGTCACCAGGAAGGTGAGTTATGGCTTTTTGTCTGCTATATTTATAGACCACAAATATTTAAAGATCTAGCCCTGGTATCCAAAGGTTGTACATTCAAACTCTTCAAGGAGTGATCATCATCGTGCCCTTAAGCAAGGCACTTGCAGTTAGTATATAGTAGATGCACATGTATGTATGTGTGAAGATGCCTTAAAGGAGTAGTTCACTTCCAGAATGAAAATTCTGTCATCATTTACTCACCCTCCACTTGTTCCAAACCTGTATGAGTTTCTTTCTTCTGTTGAACACAAAAGAACATTTTGAAAAATGTTAGTATCCGAACAGTTGATGGGCACCATTGACTTCCATAGAAGGAAAAAAAAGAAATACTATGGAAGTCAATGGTGCCCATCAACTGTCGGGATACTAACATTCTTCAAAATATATTCTTTTGTGTTCAACAGAAGAAAGAAACTCATACAGATTTGTAACAAGTGGAGGGTGAGTAAATGATGACGTGAACTACTCCTTTAAATGAATTATATATGCAAATAAACAGAAATGTCTCCTGCATATTTTAAAGCTGCGTCTAAGTAATAGAAGAAACACCCACCTCTTAAATTTAATGGCCCATCCAGAAATCCTTATAATACCAGTCAAGTCATATAGCACTTATATAAAAACCATTAGAATAAAATTCCTCTAATGTAGGGCCTTTCAAACTGGAGTTGTCAAACTGGATGTCAAGAAGGTGCTAGGAGGTCTTTTTTTGTGTAAAAGTTTGGGGTGAAATATTAATAATGCTACATTCATACATGTAAATAATAAATAAGGTTTTCTAAAATTTGGATACGTGTTGATAGTTTCCTTCAAGGTTATAAGTGTAACAGCACTCTTGTGATGGGTAAGAAAGATCATTTTCAAGATCATTAAGATCAAAAAAGATCTTGAATAAAACAGTCTAAAAAATGTAAATGTTTGTAAAATATTTACTTTCTGATAAGTTGACAACTTATTATAAAGTAAATGTTTCACACTCATTTATCATCAAAAAGTTGATGATGAAAGATTGGCATTTGCTGCTTTCCTAACAAATCAAGTACATGCTTGCTCAGAAGTGGACATCTCTTCCTCCTCCTTCACAGAAATTTAGAAGGCGAGTTCAAGAGTCAACTCAGGTGCTCAGAGAGCTGGAGATATCTCTTAGGACCAATCACATTGGGTGAGTCACATGTTCAATGAATCAACCTCAATGTAACATGAATTAAGTTCATTTTAGATCTGTGAAAGGTTTCTTTTGAGGTATTCAGTCGGGGAAAGGCCATTAAATGTTTTCTTCTTCACTTAGGTGGGTGAGAGAGTTTCTCAATGAGGATAATAAAGGGCTTGATGTTCTGGTGGAGTACCTGTCTTTTGCCCAGTATGCTGTCGCGTAAGTAGTTCTTTTGCTTGTCAATCTTAATTTTTGTCTTTGCTGCTGTCTTTTGCTTTCGCTTACCACCTCAGAACACTCTGAAATTGGTAAGGGTTGTCATAACAGTCACAGACAGACAGTTTCAAAAGAATGTTGCTGAAATCTTGTCACCGGTCACTGCTGGGTTGCTTCTGACAAATGAAAGAGGGGTGGTGAATTAGATAAGTGCCTCATTTAGCAGTGACAGAAGGTGTGATGGATGGAAATGTGCAAGGTGTGTTTCGAGGTCACTGTGAAAGCAAGATCGAATACAATGAATTAGATTTGTGAAAACTGTAAAAAAAAAATGTTTTTCAGCATCTTGTGATGTGATAGCCATTTTCGCTGATTAGGTACCTAAAAGTTTTATACAAACTTGTACACGTTAATTTTACAACAAGGTGTTCTTTATTTTAAATATTCATTATATTTACTAATTAATAAGTAGTAAAATTAAATGTAGTATTGCTGGAGTTCAAGTGTGGATTGATGCTGAGCCAAAGTAGTGGGCATGGCAGGGTCTAATGAAACTCGGCATGGGTGGCCTAAGGTGTAGGCAAAGGAAAGAAATGGAAGTAATGTTAGTGCTTCTAATAAAGAAAGGATCAATAGTTGCCAGCCTTCAGAATAAGTCTAGCAGGATTAGAAGTGGACTATGGGGATTTAACTATATGCCTGGCTAAACAAATGAGTTTTAAGTCTAGACTTAAAGAGAGTTTGTCTAAGTTCTGAACAGTGTTAGAAAGGCCATTCCAAAGGTTAAGAGCCATGTAAGGAAATGCTCATCTAGTTTTTTATTTAGTTTTTCTTAACTGGCACTGTCAAAAGGCAAGAGTTTTGGGACCTTAATGGGTTCGTGAAGTAGTTTGTGTCAGATAGGAGAGACACACAAAATGTGCAATTCTATGTGCATCAGGACCAGAATTGGAAACCACTGGTTGGCACAAGTTTGCAGGCTGAGATAATCACAGCCATTCTGATATAGAGTGATATCACACGACTACGAGTGTGATATTGCGTTTATACAACAGTTTGATGGCACAAGTGTGTAAATAATTAATAAACAACCACAAAGTGTCTTAAAAAACATTTTGTATGCAGAACTACTTCCTTCCGCCACTGACTCAAATCTCAAGTTGACAGTTTAACAGCTGAGCCCAACATCACTTTAGAACTAGTAACGAAGGAACATTGAGTTGCTTCATTAAAAGCTTATTGTATTACTGTATTAAAGCTTACTGTATTATGTCGAGTATTTTAAGAGAGAGGTGGACTGAGCGAGTGTGATTGCCTGCATCTGATACAGCATTCATTCTTCAGCTCAATCTCATATTCAGAATAAAACATTAGTTTGAATGTCCACTAGGGATGTCAATTTTCGATCATTTCCACGATCGATCGTCGTTTAATTTAACAATCAATTAATCGATTAATCGTTAACTTTAATGCAGCAAAATGCGTCTATTGCAGCAGCACGCAGTCACCGGCATGACAGGATGTGCAAAAGCCACTCAAAAAAAAACACGCAGCCCAAAATTAAACTGCTTAATCGACCATCGATAGCTTTAATCGATTGCATCTCTTATCGACAATTAATCGATCATCGATTAATCGTTGACATCCCTAATGTCCACTGAGGAAAGCGATATCTTTGTCGTAGTATCCTTTCAACTGTTAAGGGTGAATTCCGATGCCAGCGCTGCTCAGTGCATTTGTTGGCTGCGTCTTCCAAGATGTTGTTAAAAGTAAAAATAACTTCTCTGTTTACAACCCTGTTTCATATGTGTATAGGTATGTGCAAAGGTGCGTAGTGTAAGTGACATCGCCAACTACTGGACTGGCATGCATAATAAAGCGTTTTTATCATTTTTTGCAGATCCATATCAACAGGGATAATTTTGACAGCATTGTCATCTCTATGCGAAACTTTTCACAAATGCCATGGAAAAACATTTCCATTTTAGTACATCGTTGTCATGTAAATGTACCCTTAAAAACAGTTACATTTGTTCTGGTCTGGAGGAAATAAACAGCTTTCTTCTGTTGAACACAAAAGATATTTTGAAAAATTTTGGTATCTGAACTCTTGATAGGCACCATTGACTTCCATAGTATTTGTTTCCTATTATGGAAGTCAATGGTGCCTATCAACCGTTCGGATACTAACATTTTTCAAAATATCTTCTTATGTGTTCAACAGAAGAAAGAAACTCATACAGGTTTGGAACAAGTGGAGGGTGAGTAAATGATGACAGAATTTTCATTTTGGAAGTGAACTACTCCTTTAAGCCTGTTGAAAAGAGTGGTTCTATTGTATCAAAAGCAACCCTAGTAGTATTAGCAGTGAAATACAACAAAATTTGGAATACAAAAGTCATTTAAATAACTCCATTAACTGTGAAAGAGCCTAAAATGCGACTGAAGCAAACATTCTCAGTAAGGAGGAGTTGGGAGGACACAGTGTTTTGTAGTACTTTTGACATAAACACTACACAACCTATACATCATTTTCTGTTTATGCTTTAAACTCTTTTATTCTCTCTCAGGTTTGATGGAGATGTAGCAGAGAGCACCACAGGTGAGATTTCTGTTGAGACCCCTTGGAGCCGGTCTATAGAAGATCTCCATGGCGACAGTAATCTACCATCACCAGTCAGCGGCAGCAGCATACCACGATCCACTCGGCACTCCTTAAGGTAGACGCACACAAACGGACACAAGCACATTTGTGTTCATTCTGAAAATTGGAAAATATTTTTACAAGACCGCCCTTAACATTTTATTGCTTTCTTAGGTCAAATACTTTGCCCAGTCGCAGAACTCTGAAGAATTCACGTTTGGTGTGTAAAAAAGATGATGTTCATGTCTGCATCATGTGTCTAAGAGCTATTATGAACTACCAGGTAAGCAGATTATGAAAAGTAACAGCTGAATTTAAAAACAAAACATAAAAATATTTAAATCTCTTTTCATTTTTCCCTTTTCTGTATCACACACTCTTTGGCCAAAAGTATGGCTTCAACATGGTTATGTCCCATCCCCATGCTGTCAATGAAATTGCTCTGAGCCTTAACAACAAAAATCCCAGGTAACCACACACACACATATATACTGGTTTCTCTTAACCAGCATATATGTGAAAACATTAATCATTGCCCTCAAACTTTTCTCCAGTTTCTTTGTTTAAACCTCTCAAAATGGTTGATGAGAACTCTCTTATCTGTCAAGGCTTTCATCCAAACCCTTAAGCTGTTACATTTGATCAAAGACCTTTTTTAACAGGGCTGTTCTTTGGAAACTTTAGCTATAAATAGATGAATTGTCTGTCAGTTGTGCTGATTAAGGTCAATAGAAGATAACGGTTTGTAACTAAGACCGTTCCTTGAGACAATGATGCAGAATCTTTCAAAGCCGTCAAACAAAACCTTTATGGATAGCTCCTTGTATAGGTGGGATAATTCCTCTGTAATTTGCCAACCATAAAACCAGTAGGACAATTTGACCTGCCCCTTGGAGATTTCTTGATTGGTTAAGAGTTGGGTCTGAAATTCTTAATTTTTTCCTGGAATTTTTTAGAGTTTGTAGCACTAAGTATTTTGTGCAGGTTTTGTTTCTTGATATAAGTGTCCTTTTGTCTGTGTTGTGCAGGACCAAAGCCCTAGTTCTGGAGCTGTTGGCCGCCGTGTGTTTGGTCAGAGGAGGACACGAGATCATCCTTGCTGCTTTTGACCATTTCAAAGAGGTAGAAAAGGATATTCTGTCTTCCATCATTTTTCCATTCAGTTTATTTCACTCTGATGTAGGACTACATGATACTGGGAAAAAAATTGTTTAGTTTTTCTTCTATATATATTGAGATATCAAAAAATACAGGAATTTTCACCAGATAACTTGAATAGCTATATTTAGAAGTTAGTTATAGAAAATAACAATAATAATTCAAAAAAATCAATTTTACCATGAAGATATTTTTGAGTGTGAAATCCTTTCAGGACTTTCAAAAATTGGGTCTTCTTCATACTTGGGTTTATTTATTTATTTGTTTATGTATGTATGTATTTATTAAAAAAAACAAAGGAAATGACTACTTTTAATTATAAAATTAACCAAATTACAGACAATTAATGAATTATATTCATTAATACAGAACCTTTCACAAAACTACTCAAAGCAAAAAGCTAAATTACAAAACCAAAAAGCACAGTGTTGTTTTCTGTGGATTATTAAAACATAACTTATGTCTTTTATGTTTCTCAGGTCTGCTCAGAATCCCAAAGGTTTGAAAAATTGATGGAACACTTCAAAAATGAAGACAACAATATTGATTTCATGGTGGGTATATATTACAGAGTCCTTCCTCTCTCCTCTGGAGTGCCTTTTAAACTGACAAGCTCTCACTACCACTGATGTCATATCTCACCATCATTCCCTGTTTGTGACTCAGGTGGCGTGCATGCAGTTCATCAATATTGTGGTGCACTCAGTAGAGGACATGAACTTCAGAGTTCATCTCCAGTATGACTTCACCAAGCTTGCTTTGGATGACTATCTGGAGGTATGAAAACTGTTCAAAGTGCTCAAAGTATCTTCTCTTTACGCTTTAAAGAGTTTCTCTTTATCAGAAACTCACTGTTGTTTACTGCCTCTGGGGTGTGTTTTTGTGCACAGAGGCTGAAGCACACTGAAAGTGATAAACTCAAAGTGCAGATCCAGGCTTACTTGGATAACCTGTTTGACGTTGGGACACTTCTAGAGGATGCAGAGACCAAAAATGCTGCCCTGGAACGTGTGGAGGAACTGGAGGAGAGTCTCTCACATGTGAGTGAATACTCAGACACCACTCTATTATTCTTGTCTTTTCTAATTTTCTGATTCCTTGCAATTTCCTCTTAGTTTTCAGCATAATGTATATACATAATTAATTAATAACACAACTGTTATCTAGCATCTCTAGCATCTTTCCCCTATCTCATTCTGACTTTTCCTCATGTTGGCAGATGACCGACAAACTCTTAGAAACAGAGAATGAGGCCATGTCTAAAATCGTGGAACTTGAGAAGCAGTTGATGCAGAAGAACAAAGAGTTGGATGCCGTCCGGGTCAGTATCACACCACCTGACCTAGAGCCCAGGGCCCGTATTCTTAAAGATTCTAAGAATCCTCTCAGAGAGCTCCTAATTTAGCTTTAAAAATTCTACGTAGGAGTCTTAGCTTAAGAGCAATTCAGGACCAATCTGAGAGCAACTCTAAGCGAGGAAAAGACAAAAACTTTCATCTTAGTGAGGAGGCGGGGCTGACCCCGTTGCTACGTATGACACAGTCTTTTGAAGACTGTGATAGGCTGGTTGTTCAAGAAGGAGAAAAAAAGAGAGAGTGCTTTAGGGTTTATTATAAGCCTCCACTTTGAAATTACAGGCGTAATTTTTCCTATTTTACTCTCTCTCACACACACACACACACACATTATATACAGTATATATATATTCTTCAGAATATGCAGAATACAGTTGTCAGTCCTGTATTTGGGTCCTTAACATGGTTACGTTCACACAATACAGTTATTTACGGGGGTGACAACCGCATTCTATTACCGAACTCACATTTTCAGGACTCACAACCGCATTCTCAGAAAACACGCGCTGTATGAACTGGACAACTAGTTGTAGTACAGTGCGAGAGAGCCGCTCATGTGTGGTTTCACTTTGGGTACAGCGACGGAGGAATGAGCTGTGTGTCATCTGAAGGTTTTAGATCCAGTCACTGTTCTCCACTGGAGTGGTTTCCGTCAGTTTTGTGTTCTGTGCGTCACAGTGCGTGACTCAAATGCAGTGTCATGCGCGAGACGCAGAAAAGAATGCAAGCGCATATACAGGCTTGACTCTCGTTGCACGTTCATACAGACAGTATTCGAGACGCTGCTGTTTGAACGGGACGTTTCGAGACTGTAAGGAAATGCGGTTGTCAATCCCTAAAAAACTGACAGTGTGAACGTGGCCGTAATTAATGTAGTGATTACTTTCTGGCGCTATGGCATTCTTAAACTGTGTCCGAGATGTTAGCGTGTCTCTAATAATATCGGTCACAAACATGATCACTGCACGATCTAATGTGTAGTGTCTTATTAACTCACTGTCATGCATTGTGTGCAATACATTTCTTCTCCCTCTTCACGTTTCGTTGATTTTCTCCACTGCTAAAGAAACTCTTAAGCCTCTTAAAAGTCCTCGTCAGTACTCCTAACAATTTTGGACCTTAAGAGCTCTTTTAAGGGTTAAGATGCTTTCTGAATTACTTTTTTCTTTACTAGGATATTTTCTTTAATTTTAAGAGGAAACACCCACATTTCTAAGA
>NW_015645076.1:2320349-2320429 GCF_001515625.1 Sinocyclocheilus rhinocerous | reverse complement strand
GAGCGCATATAGCGCATATACAGGCTTGACTCTCGTTGCACGTTCATACAGACAGTATTCGAGACGCTGCGGGACGTTTC
>NW_015645076.1:2297421-2320182 GCF_001515625.1 Sinocyclocheilus rhinocerous | reverse complement strand
CATTTCTTCTCCCTCTTCACGTTTCGTTGATTTTCTCCACTGCTAAAGAAACTCTTAAGCCTCTTAAAAGTCCTCGTCAGTACTCCTAACAATTTTGGACCTTAAGAGCTCTTTTAAGTGTTAAGATGCTTTCTGAATTACTTTCTTCTTTACTAGGAACTTTTCTTTAATTTTAAGAGGACACAATTATTGTTATTATCCATCAAAAATATAGGCGCCTATCTTTAGTGATGCAGCGCGGAGAGCCGCCTCAGAAACTTGCCGCAGCACGGCTGGTGAGTAGCCGGGATCAGCTCCGGTGGCCGTGTCGGAGATAATGAATTCTCAGCACTTAAGACTAAAATGGCACTTTGAGAAGCTTGATAAATACGGGCCCAGATCTATCGTTTGGATCTTATCAAATGGTTTATAACAGCCTGTCAACATAACACTACATTTTACTTTTACAGATTTAAATAATACGAAAATGTTCATTTTCAAATAATTTATAGGGCTGATAATTTAACACATTCATTTAGTACAATTCAGTGTCATTTTAGAATTATTATAGTATTTAATAATATTTTGAATTGCCTTTTATTTTCATATTTTCCATTTTCTTTTAAGTTTTAGGAATATTATGTGATTTGTCTTTTTTTATATTTCTATTTAGCTTTATTTTTATTTCAGTTTTAGTTTTGGTAATTTTAGTACTTCAACTTACATTTATTTTATTTCAGATAGTTGCCCAAGCAAACATGTCTAATTTTTAGGTTTTTCATAGAATATTTTATTTCAGCTTTATTTACAATTAATAAAATTTTTTTTTATAGTTTTAGTTAACAGTAACAACACTGGTAAAATAATATTACAAATGTGAATCTTGAGTAAATTTGAGGTTGTTGACACAACACAGCAATAGACCAACAATTAAAAAATTGTATAAATATTGATATATTATTTAAAGTTATTAATGACTAATTTGATCAATGGGGTATATGTTGAATGTCACCTAACCAAACCAGAAAACAGGTCTCATCACATCCGTTTATATGAGAGTGTTAACAGGTATATGAACTGATGGCAATAATCAGCTAACCTAGCTAGTTGTTTTTTTTGTCTGTGTTTTATTCAATTTTAATATCCAAATGTTAGTGAGAAGCACTAACACTTTTAGATATTAATCTGTATATGTGATTGACATCGGTTATGATTTTCTTTGGCATCTCCTTCGAAGGCATTTTGAGTAAAACAGCTCTGTATTTAACGAAGCACATACGCAAGACCTGATTCGATGCGACCTGTTTTACAGAACACAGAAGTTTTTTGCTCATAACCCCAATTGCCAGTCGGTTGATTAAAATATCTAATCGATTGACAAGCCATTTTTCTTAAAGAACTTCTAGAATTAATGTCGCCATGGTAGCTTAATTTATTTAATAACATGGGATGATTTCTTGTTAAATCCTAAATTACTCTGTTTGCGTACACATGTGCAATCCAGGTTGTGTACCGGGACGCCAGTTCGCAAGTTCACACGCTTCGCCGGATAGTTCGTGAGAAGGATGAGACCATTCAGAGGCAGTCCACTCTTGAGAAGAAAATCCATGAGCTAGAGCACCGAGGCAGTCTCCAGATCCAGGTGAGGGGTGAGGGAGATGGAGAAGGAGACGTGTCTCCGCTGCCGTCACCTCCTCAGCCCATGGCTCTTTCTCCCTGCCCTGATGCCATGGCCCTGGCCGGAGCCTGTGCCGGTGCAGCGTACAGCTCTGGCAGCACGTCCCAGACTGGAACTCTTCGAGCAATGGCCACACCACCACCTCCTCCCCCTCCACCACCTCCAATGGCAAGTTCCTCTGGTGAGTAATGCTTTCAACAGATCTGATGGTTCAGTGCTCATTTAATGAGGGTATAATGAAATGATTACTTTCTACAACTGAAGATGATTAATGTTATGGGTTTCACTCAGTGTGACTGCCATCATTTTATTCAATTGGGGTGGTGTAGCCTAATGGTCTTGGGTTCAAACAGTACCGTTGCTTAAATTTACAGAGCCTGAGAAATAAAAGTTTATAGGTGGGCCCCCTTCCCACAGGCCCAATGAAAAGTCTGTACCACTTTGTCACAAGGCCTGAGACAACATTCCCCTGACAGTGCCGTGAACTATGTTGATTATCCATTTACCTTCAGGTTGCTCAAGGTGGATTGTTCCTGTGTGTTAAAAACGATGGTTGACTAAATGATTAGTAATCATAGATCTATCAATTATTTTAAATGTTTAAGTGTCAGATAACTGATATGCAGAACCAATATTTAATAATTGTTTTATGCATTTTTGCACAGATAATTGTTGCTTCATAGAAACATAATCCCCGGTTTCACAGACAAGGCTTAAGCCTAGTCCCAGACTAAAATGCATGACTGAGCTGTTTTAACTGAAAGAAACTTGCATCGAACATATCTTAAAATATGTCAGCGCCTTAAAAGTTACTTTAATGTCCTAATTGAAACCAGGTGTTTCACCTGTCTGTGAAACCAGGTCTAAATGCATTATGATTATTTGTATAATTATAAACATTTACACCAACATGCAAAAGCTTGAGGTCAGAAGATATTAAAAAAAAAAAAAATGAAATAAGGCTTATGTTCATCAAGTCTGAACTTATTTGATTAAATTTTTTAAATATATTTTTATTTCAAATAAAAATGTTTGCTGAATGCTGAATGAAGCTCTTTATATATATATATATATATATATATATAAGAAATAAGGAAAATCTGTAAATGCATCAGAACATTCATAAAGTCCAGCTGATCAGAACTATTAATGTTTTTCTGAACCTAGATTCTATGACAGCTGCCTAACTAACTAAATACCTAACAGACCACCATTTTACCATGTTTTTACTGTGAGCAACGTGTTTGCAGCCAGTAGTTGCGCAGAGCTGCATAAAGACTGTGCCAGCATTTTTACCACAAATTAATGGCATTTGTGGGTACAATTGTTTAAAGAGCCACCAGATATATATATACTGATCTGAACTGATTAATTGGAAATAATAAATATCTAAACCAATTATCAGTCTATCCCTTCTAACCAGTTATTCTTTGTTACGTTTTAATTGTGCTTAAGCTTGCTGTCTAAAATTAATTGTTAGTGCCATCACACGTTCTCTCTCCTCTCCTGTAGTTCCTAATGGGCCATCGGCAGCTCTCGCACCTCCACTGCCGCCACCTCCTCCTCCTCCTCCTCCCCCACCTCCACCTCCTGGACATTCTATTGAGATCTCTGCTCCATTACCCCCGCCTCCCCCTCCTTGTGCTCCTCCTCTCCCAGGAAGCGGGACGCCAACTGTCATATTCAACTCTGGCTTGACAGGTATAAATGTGTACATGATTGTTTCAGTGTGAATGGGTCATTGCAAATGTATTATTTTTTTGTTGTCTGTTTTCATTCATATTATTTTTCCCTGAAATAATTTTCCAAGCTTTTGTGGATTTTTGTTCAGCACTTCTTAGTGCTCAGAATTTTCGGCTTTCTCTTTCTAGACATTTGTGCTTTATTACTCTCTAAACATTTGTTTTTATCTACTCTCTTTTTCCTCCCGCCCTCAAAGATGGACCAATCAAGCTCTTCTGTAGGTTTCCTGATATTTGTCATGGCCACCATTTACTGTCATGATCTAGTCACATTATGTGTTGTGTGTCTTTGCTTAACACATTATCATGTATTTTTGTGATTCTTTTTAATCTCATTGAATAGTTGTTTTGGTAGTCACAGGCCTCTTTTCTTTCTTGGCAGCTGTGAAAATTAAAAAGCCAATCAAAACCAAGTTCCGCTTGCCAGTGTTCAATTGGGTGGCTCTGAAACCAAATCAGATCAACGGCACTGTCTTCAATGAAATCGATGACGAGAAGATTCTAGAGGTATTTGTCTGCAGCACATTACATGGTGTGAAATGTGTGATCTCTATCAACTTCAAGTACATTCTGTAACAGCTGCTTACTAAAATTGCAAGAAACGACACATACAGAAAGTCAAACGTCACTGCCCTTAGCGGCTCATTGTACTTCAATAATCTGACACAATTCCAGGTGAAAACAATTTAGGATGGGATTTGATTTTGTGAATTGAGAACGAATGATTGGATAATGAAAAGTTGGTTGCCTATCAGAATGAGCCATGTACTTGGATGGGAAGGGGTTAAGGAGGCAGAGCAAGAACATTTTGATAAAAGATTATGAAAACAATGTATTTGAAATAACCAATGACCAGGAAGTCCTACTGTGCATGATTCATTGGTGCCATTAGTGGTGCCAACGTTTTCGAACACCAAGTTCTAGGAGTACTATGGATTACAACTTCAATAGAATGCTTTGGTTTGCAGGATTTGAATGTGGATGAGTTTGAGGAAATGTTCAAGACCAAAGCCCAGGGCCCTGCCATCGACATGACGATGCAAAAGCAGAAGGCTCCTCAGAAGGGCCCCAATAAAGTTTCACTGCTGGAGGCCAACAGAGCCAAAAACCTTGCCATCACGCTCCGCAAGGCAGGGAAGAGCCCAGAAGAGATCTGCAAAGCAATCCAGACGTAAGTTCCCCCTTTGTCATTAGGGCCTTTCGCACCGCTTTAGTTCCAGAACTAAATGTACAGTACTAAAGTACTGGGACGATTTTGCGCGAACTATTTACGAATACCATTTAAAGGGTTGCATTCGCACCGAGAGTGTGTACTAAGTGACGTAAGCCGGTCGACAGCGTGAGGGCGTTTTCGTACGCGTTTGGCCAATCAATGTCTACTTGCGTCGCGATTAGTACCAGTTGTGCTGGTTAGACCCTGCTCTGGAGTAGGAGCTAATTTGGTTCTCGAAAAAGGCAGTCCGGTACTAAAATCGCACCCAGTTCCGGCGGTGCGAAAACGCCAAAAAGTGCGTAGTTCCACAATTAGTTCTGGTACTATGAAAAGGTTCCCGCGGTGCGAAAGGCCCTATAAATGTCAAGATAAAGATGAACCATATTCTCTGTGAGATGATGTTTTACAACTGTGGGATTGCTCTTGTTCAAAGTGATAGTTCACCCAGAAATGAAAATTACAACAAAACACTGGTCAAAAAAACTCCTCTTGGCTTATATCGAAATCCTCCAACATTTTTCTTTACAAATCCTCATTTTGTACTCCTAATTCGTGAAAGGTGTTTCCCTTACATCTGCTTGATAGAACATCAGTCAGTTCTTGTTCTGTTCCACAGTTCAGTTCCTGTATCTTCTATCTCTGCTGGTTTAGTTTAGTTTGGTTTTGTTGTTTGGTTTGTTTTTTTTTGTTAATTTTGTTTTTTTTTAATAGCACTCTGATCAGTTTCTCTCAACCGCCCACAGGTTTGATCTACGTACAGTGCCCTTGGATTTCGTGGAATGTTTGATGCGGTTCATGCCCACTGAAAGTGAGGTGAAGGTGCTCCGCCAGTATGAGCGAGAGCGACGGCCAATGGATGGGCTCACTGATGAGGACCGATTCATGATGCTCTTCAGCAAGATTGAAAGGCTGCCACAGCGGATGACCATCATGGCCTTCATGGGCAACTTTAGCGATAGCCTGCAGATGCTCACACCGGTAAGGTGGAAAGAGAGAAGAAAAAAAAAAGAGGAACAACCGTTGTTGAATCATTTAATTGAATAATAACACTCTTATCAATAAAGATCAATCTGAAATGTATTTATACATTTGTCTGTTTGCTGTTGCTGTTTTTCCTACAGCAACTGCACGCTATCATAGCAGCATCTGTATCCATAAAGTCATCACAGAAGTTAAAGAAAATCCTTGAGGTAAGCCAATATAACTTTAATTTCACGGAGTTTCTTGTAGTTATAGAGTCTTGCTTGTAATTAATTATGTGATATCTCTCATTTCAGATCATTTTGGCCCTGGGGAACTACATGAACAGTAGTAAGAGAGGAGCTGTTTATGGCTTCAAACTTCAGAGCTTGGATTTGGTAACATCACATTTAATAACACTAAAAAAAAATAAAAAAAAAAGCTAAAAGTCATGCACTTTTTTGACATTATTAAGTTTATTCTGACATTATTAACATTAAGTTTAATTGTAATCTTTCCTGCCTTTAGCTATTGGAAACCAAGTCCACAGACAGGAAGAAGACACTTTTGCACTACATAGCCAATGTGGTGAAGGAGAAATATCCTGTTGTAAGCATTTTTTACAATGAGCTGCACTACATTGAGAAAGCTGCTGCAGGTAAGTCTCCATCAAAAATTAAAATATACTAATTAGAAATGGTAATTATATTTATTTATATTATTAGTGCTGTTAATAACTATTTCTAGAACTATTTTTTGTTGTTGTTGTTGAAGCTAAAATATAAATATTGGATAATAAAAAAAAAAAACTTAAATGCTGCCTTGGCAACTAACTAAAGTAAAATTAGTTCAATTTAAAGTACTAAAATTACTAAAACTGAAATCAAAATAAATTAAAACTAAATCGAAATAAATAAAAAAAACTAATGAAAGTGACAAGTACATAAAAAAAATCACTGATACTTAAAACAGCATAATTAAATAAATAAAAAATTATTATAAAATAACATAAATAATACTAAAATAACACTTTCTAAATTCATTTTAAAATCACATTAACAGAAAGAAATACAAAAATTATTGTCCTCAAATATGCATTTTTTTTTTTTTTGCTCTAATATGCTAATATGTTGATTCTACAGTAAGTTTGTTTTTGACGGTGGGTCTCATTATTCCCATGTTGCAGTCTCACTGGAGAATGTTCTCCTGGATGTGAAGGAGCTCCAGAGAGGTATGGATCTGACCAGAAGAGAGTACAGCATGCACGGCCACAACTCCCTGCTCAAAGACTTCATCCATCACAATGAGGCCAGACTGAAGAAGCTCCTGGATGATGCTAGGATTGCACAGGTAGAAAAAAGCAGGGTATAGGGTGTTGTGTTGGGCTGGTAATGGTAAGGCTGTAGGTTTGAATCTCACAAGGGATAATCCCCATGATCATGTGGCTTGCATGTAATTACAGGATGCCTTTGACGATGTTGTTAAATTCTTCGGGGAGAGCCCCAAGACCATGCCACCCTCTGTGTTCTTCCCTGTGTTTGTTCGCTTCATCAAGTCCTATAGGGTGAGTCTGTATGCTATCAGTGCATCAACTTCCTTCTGGTTCACACAAGGCCCAGATCTAATTTGTCGTTGTTTTCAGCAAGCGAATGAAGAGAACGAGCAGAGGAAGAGGCAAGAGCAGCTGATGATGGAGAAACTTCTGGAACAGGAGGCTATGATGGAGGAGCAAGAAAATCAACAGGTATAATGATTTGAGAGCCTTAGTAGAGCACACTAGGGCTGGGTTGAAAATATCAGTTTCTCGATTTTATCAGTTCTCATTTTGAGGAACCGATAATGATTCTTATATCCCAAAAATTGATATTTTATTCTATGCTGTTTTCAGTTGATGTGTAAGCAAAACTTCACTACACAGTATTTTATAGCATGGCTTCCATCCAACAAACTATTGATCCAATTTCAAATTCTGTCAATTTTATTATGAAATTCGAACAATAAATACCATTTTGGCACTTTTTAATGTGATGACAGATCACTGTAGTGCCTTAGTTCAAGCAAAGTGCCATGCACATGAACTAATCATCTCTTCCTCTTTAATACTAGTTACCGCACAAAATAAACGTAAATGAACATGAGAAGGTATGTTGAAAAGTACAGTACAACTTACTGAAATGTATCATGTCTATTGTAATCATACAATCAAGTGTTTCAACTACAGAACTTCTCCAATAAAACAGCTTGTAAATGTAACATTACATTTACCTCTGGAAAGCCATTCAATGATCGTAGCTCGGTAGTTAACTATAAAAATTAACTTTGGAGCGAAGCATTTTGCTAAATATATGTATTATATTATATAATCATTAAATTTATAATGTTCTTAAATATTTAATGTATGTTAGGAATTTTAATGTTTGTATACAAATCATTTAATTTTAACCTTAAATTTTACAGTAATGTACCAACTGACAGAATTCCCTGTATGGTTTACAGCATTAGTTTTTAGTTAGTAGAGAATTTTGTGCTTAAACTGACATGTACTGTACCTGAATCGAATTGAGATCTGAATCGAGTCGAAACGCAAGTTTGTGAAACTAAATCAAATCGAACCGTGCAATTTGTGTCAATACCCAGCCTTAGAGCACACTACAGTGTACATTAAAGGAAAGATTACAGCAAAGCTGTGTGCACTAACTGGATATTCTGTCATTTATTAATTTGTACAAACACCAGTCACCATCTCACAAGGGCAAGCGGCAGCAGCAGGAACTGATCTCAGAGTTAAGGAAGAGGCAAGGCAAAGATAGCCGCCACGTCTACGAAGGCAAAGATGGAGCCATTGAGGACATCATTACGGGTAAGAACGCTGCTGGATGCAAGCTTAAACAGATTCATTTGATTGTACGTACGTCAAATGAATCTGTTTCCCTAAGTGTGTATTGGTCTTGTTCTTTAGATAGTAACATTAGACGTACAGTAGCAGTAGACACCATGCTGTTTAGCTTTACTGGAGTTTAGAGGCTTGAAGTTTCTGTCTGATTCTGTGCCTTTTCTAGAGCTTCTAGCTTTTGGTGTTTCTGTGTTGTGATTGGCTATTATTTTGCTGCAGTGCTGAAGACCGTCCCCTTTACCGCACGATCAGCCAAACGTGGCTCGCGGTTCTTCTGTGACCCCGCCCTCTCCGAGGACTTCCATTATTAAACTAAATTCTGTCCCCTCAGAAAGGTGCCTTTAAGTCCGTCTCTTCTTCACTCATCTCCTAGTCATTCCCTCCATCCTTCTCTCTGTTTCTTCATTTGTTTACTATTCACCTGGGTAAGGGCATTAAATACAGGATGGAAACGTGAATTCTCTGCATAAAAAAATGCATGCCTGCCAATAATTTCTGTTATGCATTTTGTTTCCTGCACATTATTTAAATCTAGTCGCAGATTTAAAAATCTGTTGAAGTGTCCCCTCCCATTGAGTAGATCTAATACAGTTGCAGGCAAACTTTGTCTCTGGTAACCACCTTCCAACATATCATGACTTATCAGAAGGATCTGAGTTGTACGGATGCACTAAAATTACAATTCTGGCTGATATGATATGCTGATAATATTTTAATGTTGTTGAAAACATATAAATATTCTATTCCATTTTATCTGAATAACGAAAATTTGCCATTTTAAATGCTCTAATTAAATGTAGGGATCATAGCATTATGTACAGTGTGAAGAATTAATATTGCCCTTTTCATTCTTTCATATACTAAAGATTACATTTAACAGTGTTAAATGTAAAAATATTGCAGTTTTGTAGAGATTAACTTCACAATTGCATTAATTTAATGCTCACTTTGTCAATCTAAAAACAAGGAAAGTAAATATGCACAGTTCAATATTCAATATTAACCTATACCAATAAGTGGTAGAGACAAATAAATGGCCAATATTAAAATATGCTATTCCATTTAAATGTAAAAAATAATACATCAAAAACTATGATCAGTCATTTTAAGTGTTCCAAGCAGTATGAAGAATTCATCATTTCATTTTTTCATTTGCTGAAGATTACATCTAACAATGTCAATAAATCATTATTCTTTTGTAAAGATTAACTTTACAATTGCCATTATTTGATGTTCATGCCAATGTACAAATAGGGTAAATTAGCATTAGCATGATACCATTATATCAAATATCAACCTATACCATTAAATGGTGGAGACCGATAAATGGCCAATATTAAATTTTGTCAACAAAAAAAATATATTAAAATTATTAGTGTGTTGTAAAGATTAACTTTCCCATAACCATAATTTAAAAATAGGGGAAATAAGTATGCCCAGTTGTATATTCAGTATCATCAGCCATTATATCAAACCTATACCAATAAACGGTAGAGACAGATAAATGGCCAATATTAAACTGTTCTATTCCATTTTGCCAATTGGTTTCCGAAACACCCAATGGTGTTTGCCAATAACACCCAATAACCGATATAGTACCGGAATATCGTGCATCCCTACTAAATTGATCTAAAACTAACCAAAAATCCACACACCTGCCTGTTTTGTACCCATCTTTGGCCCTGTCTCATCCATATCCACAGGCACAGACTGTAGTTGTGCTCACTGTGTAACGGTTGACTTGTTTGTCTTCAGACCTGCGCAGTCAACCTTTCCGACGGGCCGATGCCCTGAGGAGGAGTGGGAGAAGGAACTTGGAGATACAGCACCTTCTGCTACGCAACATGGAGATCACCACCTGTTAGCCAAGTTTGTTCAGCTTTTGAGGACAGAAGGTGGGCCAATGACACTACTGAACAAACAATAGCACACTTAGGTCAATGGAAGGATGGATAAATGTGACACTGAACACTTCTGCTTACCTGAGATCTGACATCTTGATTTAATGGATTGTTTTAAAGAACGTAAGATAAAGAGAACATGAAGTGTAGAGTGGTGGATGCAGTATGTTGACTTAGTCAAATATTGTGGATTCTACAAATGGACATTGTGAAGAAAGATTGTGGTCTTTTATGATTCACTATATTCAACATTGAGACATTGTGTATCATGTACAAGACAGAGCAGAAATGCCAAAGGAAGTCCTTGGATTGGCCCACTTTTCATTTTCATTGTCATTTTACCTCCGGTTCTAAAACTCCAAGCTGAGTAGCTTTTTCTGAGGGGAAGATTTACAAGATGCACTTTTATTTTTAACTTTGATCATCTTAAAACTGAACTTTCGATTTAAAAAAAAAACATGGATGACGTGCGAGAGGGAGATTCAGTCTTGACACTGTAATGCTGTTGAGGATTATTAAACATCCCATGAAATGTTGAGAAAATGTTTACTACTAAGCATTCCCAATCAGTTTGACATTGTATTTACAGTACATCTCATTTTAATCACAGACTTGCTCTCCTACTGGTTTTATCTCATTTGACATTTGTAAACTGTGGAAAAGAGTGCTGTTTTTTTTAAAACGAAGACATTTCATTGGACAAAAAAAGTCTTTTTTTTAAATGTACAGATATTTTGCTACAAAATTGAGCCTCTTATTTTTTACATTGTTCATCCATTGTGGTGCTGTACATATTGTTGAAACAAAACAACTTGTCCTGCAATATCACTGGAATGTTAATAACTTTTATGTTGTTTAGTATGACAGTATTATTTAATCTGATGGTGAATCAACTTACTCTGTGACCTAAATTGCTCTCTTATCACTATTGTTGCATATGGTAAATGTCTGTGGTTGCACGTAACACTTGAAAGCTTGAACAGACACTAGTGGCACATATAACTTTTTTTCTACTTTGAACTCTTTAACTGGAATCAGTGGTTGTGTGCAAATAAAGCAATGACACCAGCACCATTAAAAAACAGTGATTATTTTGTGTGGTCGATGCAAGAATTCACAGAGAGGTTTTTATTTGACTGAAAATCGGGATCGACACATGAGGATGCTCAATGATAAATGTGATGTTGGAGCTACTTGTGGGCAGTGGTAACTTAATGCTGCCACAAGGTGGTAGCAAACCCTTGTGTTCAAGGATCTTAGCCATTTCTTTTTGGCCCCAGGTCCATGGAACCGGCATTTGTACTATTAAACATGGTCAGATTACAGTTAGGTTATTTAAACCAGACCACATAATAATGTATAGCTCTCTGTCTCTAGAAGTTTCATAAAATTCATATTACTATAAAAATTCATTTTACATTTATGCAGGTTTTCGATGACTGATAATCTTTCAGTTTTTGGTATACTATCCTTTTAATAAAATAACCAACACTATTGCTGTGATCTGCAATACTAAAAACGAAATCCAAATAATAGACAAAATGACAAAAAGTAATATTTTGCTATATGGCTGTACAAGGACACAGCAGGTGGTGATATATTCAGCATAAATGATCCAAAAATGCAATGCTTTAAAATACTTTAACACTAAAACTTAGACCCAACTTTTCAAATATGAGATGAGCAATGCTTCTTTTGTGTATTTAAACATTTATGTATATAAAAAGCATTACATAATGTAATCGGTGAATCATCTCATTTTCAGCCGCTTTAGTTATACTGTTCCAGCAGATCACAGTGGGATACCTATATCCTGTCTGCTGGCTAATGGACATCACACAAGGTTGGGGACCAGTTCACCATGCAGAACTAAAGAGGAGACAAATAAAAGCTGACAACTCCTCACGCTATGGAGAACGTGGGCAGACCTCCCAACTGCCACTGTCAGAAGCTTTAAGAGTGCTGAAGAATTGTTCCATGAAAAAACTATGAAAACATAAATGAAAGAATACAATAGATAAGTGCTTAGAGTGAAAATTACTCTTAAAATCGTACTCAAGTAATTAGTCAATTAACAGAATCGTTTATCCAAAATGAACAGACTATACCATAACATGATATTGCTGAAAAATGTGTAGATGACATTTAACTTAATTCGATATTAAATATTAAGTATTAGTCCATATTAATAGTTGTTTCGCACAAAGTTATCAACCTCTGTAAGAAAAAAAAAAGAATAAAAGCAAGCAAAACACGAGCTAAAAATTCAAGTAATATTTCAGTAATTTAATTTTTCTTCCACATTATCTGTTAGACCTCAATGTTCCTTCAGATGTGGTGGGATTAATGTGTTTGATCTTCGGGCTATTCCATTTTGACATCAGTGACAAACTCAATTCAGTCTGCTGTCAGTCTTCATCAAATTAAACTAGTTTTGTGTGCTGAAGATTAACAATGTGTGAAACAAGTAGGTTTGTTTAATGACGTTCATCACATCCAATCGTATGGTCGTATTTCCTGGGTCGTCAATTACGATTGGACAACACGGTAATCGAGGCGGTGCTTCACAAACACGGAAGCACAAACCGCGATGTTTTGAAACTGTTCGCCGTTTAACAATTTTCTAATTAATACACGCTGTGTTCAGCGAAAATGGCTTTAAGTCGGTTGTGTTTCTCGTTTAACTGAATAAAAAGTATTTAACATGCATTGTACAAATCGAGTGTAATTAATCATTTGAAAAGTGAGATTAACTGGCGAGCTAACTAACTAGCCAGTTGTCTAGGAAACGGAAACGCGCAAACTAAAGACGCAGGATGTGACTCACGAGCCAACAATTTCTACTTTAGAAACTTTTATCTTGGCGACCATGCTGCGGTCTGCCAGAGATAAAGACGTCCAATCCTTAGACGTTTATTCTGATGATGAAGATAATACTCCATTAGCAGGAAGAAGAAACATGTTGGGGGAAATAAATGCAGCTTCACTTGAGAGCAGCGAAATCCGCAGGGCAACGCCTGGGCGGCAACCCGTACTCCAGCGCTTCTGGAAACACACTCACCTGTGGCCCGCTCGTATAGTCTCTGTGCTATGCAGCGTAGTCATCGTCTCATTTATCGCTGTGCTCATCTCCTTCTTGTACATCGTATTAAAAGGTAAGGTTAAAATAAGTTCATATCTATATCTTGGAACCCTTCTCCAGAAGTTCAAGCATGTGCAATACCGAATGATATATGCATTCTGCATGTATGCTTGATTTGGTTAATAATTCTTTGATCTATAGATCTAAGAGCAGAGAGGATAACCACTGAAGATGGATCAGAAGTGAGACTCCTAGGTAGGTCCAAATTACACCTAGTGTATTTTAACATAGTGGTTGCATATTGTAAAACACAGGACTTTTTTCCTGCAGGTTTTTGGTGTATTTTGGTCCTGTCTTCCGTGGCTGGAGTTCTTTGTTGCAGTTTCTCCTGGACCCTAACCTACTTTGACTCTTTTGAGCCAGGAATGTTTCCCCCAACTCCTCTTTCTTCAGCCAGACTCAAGTGAGCCTGTTTTATCTCTTAGCACAATTAAATCACCAAACCATATTCTCTAAAGCACAAACATTTTTGCACACTGCCAATAGAGTTCTGCGAATACGTTTGCATAAGCCTTGCAGAATATGCAGGATATTAATAATTTTAGGAAAATAGGAAGGAAAAAAATACATTATTTATTTTGTACTATTTTGCACTGTACTAAGATTCAAGGGTATGTAACATTCACTGATGCTCAAGAAGGCAATGTGATGCGTTATGATCGGTGAGGTATAAACTTTTTGAATTAGATGATCGGGTAAATTGTAGTTATTTTGTCTTATTGGAAACATGTAAATATCTTATGTAGCTTCTGAAAGGTGCTAAAATGCTTTAAATAATATTTATTTATGTATCTTTAAACAGAATAAGAATAAATTACAAATCATCCTGTTAAAAAAAATTCACACCCCACAGCTCTTAATGATTCATGTTGCCTTCTTGAGCATCAGTAAATCTTTTCATCTTTTGTAATAGTTGTATATCAGTCCCTCAATTGTTCTCAGTGTGAAAAGATAGATCTCAAAATCATACAGTCAACTAGTAGTGTAACGATATTCAAACCAAACCGAAAAACGTACGTACCGCGGTACTCTCATGGCCTTCCCCGCCCCCAACTGAGACTTTGAAAAGGAAAGTACCATTAAGGACAACATCTGCAGAACAAATCTGTCATATAGGCTACATAAAATTATAATGAGAACACGACTGTAAAAGAATGTCATGTTTCAACACGTTATGGAAAGAATGTGTACACAGAGTTATATCTTCATGACTAGCTCAGTCAAACACACACACACACACGCATATATTGTGTATATATTATTTATCTCATATAAGCTGTATTTGGTGGAGTTACGCTGCAGTAAAGTGCTTCATTGTAGCCCTACTACGGTCATTATCTCTTCAGCACGCAGCGCGAGCAGCACAAACAACAATGCTGAATTTGAATAACTATGACTGGGACTGTCATATACATAACATTATAATGAGAACACTATTATAATTTTAGTTGCTGTGTTTCGCTCTGTGGATGCATTGCGCACATTCCCGCAGATTTCGCGATTATAAAGCAGGAAATTCCCGCAAACATTTTTGCACTGTAGCATGTAGGTTGAATCCAAACTGATCATCAAAGCGGATAACTTATCATTTTAAAACTTTCTGTAAGATGGAATTTCACAAAAAATGTGAGTGATTGGGATTGAGTGGTACCGCGTCTTCTCCCACTCTCTCAAAATGCACAAATGGCCTCACATCTATATCCACGTTGAGTTTGCTCTGCAAGCGAGCTTCACACTGCAATACAAGACTAGCACGCGTTAGATGTGGATCCAACCCCGCCCCCTGGATCTTTGTTCTGCAGTGAGGGGCTACTGGCGCGTTTCGGACAGTTGACGGAATTGTCACTAGCAAGTCATTTTAAGTAATGCCAATTTAAACATTCAAGCTATTTTAACCCATAAAGTACTCCCCCCATTTCAAGACGGTCTTCAATGTGCTCTCAGCTAATGCGCGGCCAGCCGCCTCTCAAAAGGCTCGCGACTCTCTCGAGTGTCAGATTGAGTTATTACATATTTGATTAGAATAATTTCCTTATTGTCATCCATGGCACATGCATTTTTATAGGTAGCCTGAGTAATGTTGTCCAATGACTTGTTTGCATTATTTATGCATTATTTTATTTTATTATATTTAATTTTTTAAGGCAATAGATTTTTTGGTAACACTTTACAAAACAACCATTTTTAAAGTCTCATTTGTTAATGCATTAAACATGAACTAACAGAGAGCAATTATTGTTTATTATTATTATTATTATTCAGTTAAAAGTGAATCTAGTGTTCTTTTGTATTGCTAGTGCCATGCCACGTGATATGAACCGAACTGTGGCATTGGTATATCGTTATACCCCTAACAGTCACTGTTGGTAAGGGTTCAAATGTGCAGAAGATGCTAGAACACCAAAGAATGTGCAGGGCCTGTTCTAAAGAACAGTGGGCAGTTAACTGCTCAGGGCAAACAATGGACATGAACAAAACATAAAAACAAGTTTTGATCATCCAGGTAACAACACACAATATTAGGGTATGTAAACTTTTGAACAAGTTAATTGTGTGAGTTCGGTCATTATTTTGTCTTGTGGATGTAAACATCTGTTATGTGAAACAGCTTATTTAGGACGGTACTAAATAAAAAGTAACAGTTTTTATGATCCCTCTTATTTTGTTAAAATTATTAACATCTTGCATATTATGCAAGGGGTATGTAAACTTATGAGCAGAGCTGTATCAATAGATAATACCATGTCCATTAACATTTTTTTTTTTATTCGAAGGTCAAGGTAAAATGAAGTAATTTTATATTATTGTAAGACGATATATGGCACATTTTAGGTGCTATAAGTGGTCGCCATCTCCTTTTTTTCCTCTATTTTCAATGCAAATTATTACTCAGTCTGTAAAGCTCACTTGAATTTGTTCTAGATCATTAGATGTGAACTTATGGTGCTTTGGAAGCCGGTCTGAAACCAGAAGAAGGGACCTTTATACAAAAATAATGTTTGTTTAGTCATTAACTGTCTGGGTTGCAAACTGCCTTCAGTTTCAAGAAACACATAATTTCCATTTTCCAAGTAATTCAAACTGATCTTTTGCAATAGTGCTGTGTTTGTTACTGTTTAAAAATAACCAAAAGAATTAAAAGCAAATATTGATGTTATGTTATAGATTTTAAGTCCATACCAAAGAAATCAGAAGAAAATTCTTAGAAATTACATTAAAGTTCACATTCATCTGCAGTAGGCAGAGAAACTCAAATTCCAAGTAGAAGTGATCATCCAATCACTTCACTCCAGTCTCACTCATTATCACTGCTGCAGCACCTGCGACAGTCATCCCACTGATCTTGTGAGCACAATTCTTTTATTTCAGTGCTTGTTGTTGTTGTCTGATTTTCTCAACAAGTAGCTGTTTTTTTCCACGGCCAGTTCTACTCTTTAGTGTAATACCTTGAAAGAGTACAAGAGTTATAGGAACATGTTATCAAGGCTGTTCCTCTGGTCTGAGGTTATTCAGCCATTTTTCCTATTTTGTTTTTAGCTGTCAGTGCCTTAGAAGCTTGTCAGCTGTTAAATAGAAAATTGTTCCTATCTCTTTGTGCTGGTTTGACTCGCCCGGGCGAGCGCACAGACTCGGAGGAGAACAGAAAAGCAATTTTCCTGTAATTGCTTTTCATCTTCAGACCTGAATACTTGCACCAAGCGGCACATTCCAAAACTGTCCCAGAATTGGTCCTCAGGGATTTTGTGTGGCTCCAAGCCCCATCAAATATGTCTAAATGTCCTTTACCCCAACTGCTTATGCTCTTGGCGTAGAGAGCGGTGAGGGGAATTTGCCTGAACTTTCTAGTGTTGCTCTTTCCAAAGTCATTGACTGTCATTTAGCTGGTTTGTTTGTTTGTTTACGTATTTATTTATTTATTGAGGGGTGGGAATTAGTTCACCCAAAAATAAATTGTCATCATTTACTGTCATCACTCCAATCCAAACCCATAAGACTTTTGACGTCTTTGAAACAAAAATGAAGATATTTTTATGAAACCTGAGAGATTTCTGTCTCTCCATTGAAAGTTCACACTACCAAAATTTTGACATTTCAAAAAGTTCATAAAAAGATTGTAAAAGTAATCAATATAAATCAAGTGGATTTAATTGAAGTTTTCTGAAGACATGATCGCTTTATATGATGAACAGATTTTAATATAGGCGTTTATTCACATATAAACAATGCATACAGAGCACATCAAATATGGTAAATAGAAGCTCAAATGTGCTTGTCTGAGACATTTGTTCTCGCGTGTCACACAAGCATGTTTGAGCCTCCACAAGAACCAGTGAGGTTTGTTCTCGCAAGTTAAAAAAGTCAATGCAAATTATTACTCAGTCTGTAAAGCTCACTTGAATTTGTTCTAGATCATTAGATGTGAACTTATGGTGCTTTGGAAGCCGGTCTGAAACCAGAAGAAGGGACCTTTATACAAAAATAATGTTTGTTTAGTCATTAACTGTCTGGGTTGCAAACTGCCTTCAGTTTCAAGAAACACATAATTTCCATTTTCCAAGTAATTCAAACTGATCTTTTGCAATAGTGCTGTGTTTGTTACTGTTTAAAAATAACCAAAAGAATTAAAAGCAAATATTGATGTTATGTTATAGATTTTAAGTCCATACCAAAGAAATCAGAAGAAAATTCTTAGAAATTACATTAAAGTTCACATTCATCTGCAGTAGGCAGAGAAACTCAAATTCCAAGTAGAAGTGATCATCCAATCACTTCACTCCAGTCTCACTCATTATCACTGCTGCAGCACCTGCGACAGTCATCCCACTGATCTTGTGAGCACAATTCTTTTATTTCAGTGCTTGTTGTTGTTGTCTGATTTTCTCAACAAGTAGCTGTTTTTTTCCACGGCCAGTTCTACTCTTTAGTGTAATACCTTGAAAGAGTACAAGAGTTATAGGAACATGTTATCAAGGCTGTTCCTCTGGTCTGAGGTTATTCAGCCATTTTTCCTATTTTGTTTTTAGCTGTCAGTGCCTTAGAAGCTTGTCAGCTGTTAAATAGAAAATTGTTCCTATCTCTTTGTGCTGGTTTGACTCGCCCGGGCGAGCGCACAGACTCGGAGGAGAACAGAAAAGCAATTTTCCTGTAATTGCTTTTCATCTTCAGACCTGAATACTTGCACCAAGCGGCACATTCCAAAACTGTCCCAGAATTGGTCCTCAGGGATTTTGTGTGGCTCCAAGCTCCATCAAATATGTCTAAATGTCCTTTACCCCAACTGCTTATGCTCTTGGCGTAGAGAGCGGTGAGGGGAATTTGCCTGAACTTTCTAGTGTTGCTCTTTCCAAAGTCATTGACTGTCATTTAGCTGGTTTGTTTGTTTGTTTACGTATTTATTTATTTATTGAGGGGTGGGAATTAGTTCACCCAAAAATAAATTGTCATCATTTACTGTCATCACTCCAATCCAAACCCATAAGACTTTTGACGTCTTTGAAACAAAAATGAAGATATTTTTATGAAACCTGAGAGATTTCTGTCTCTCCATTGAAAGTTCACACTACCAAAATTTTGACATTTCAAAAAGTTCATAAAAAGATTGTAAAAGTAATCAATATAAATCAAGTGGATTTAATTGAAGTTTTCTGAAGACATGATCGCTTTATATGATGAACAGATTTTAATATAGACGTTTATTCACATATAAACAATGCATACAGAGCACATCAAATATGGTAAATAGAAGCTCAAATGTGCTTGTCTGAGACATTTGTTCTCGCGTGTCACACAAGCATGTTTGAGCCTCCACAAGAACCAGTGAGGTTTGTTCTCGCAAGTTAAAGTACAGTTTAGGTTCCGAAGAGTCTCTTCAGTAGACTTGATTTATATGGATTTATTTAACAAATTCTGGATTTATGGATTTATTTAACAAATAAAAACCAAAAAAGTTTTGGTGTAATGGACTTGTTTTTTAAAGAATTTGTAGCTTCATTCAGATTTCTATTAATGGCAAACCTTCGTGACTGTGTCCTCTTTTGCTACATATGTCTGAGCTGTTAACAGGAAGTGTTAACCACAGAAAGAATGCCACAACCAACTCAGTTAGACCTGCACACTGGAGCTGGTGAAACCCTAGAAACTGTTTCGTCTCCATGGTTAGTAAGTAAACTGACTGACACTGAGGAATAATAATGAACGTAGGTGCATGCAGATATAGAGCATTAGTCACTCCCTCAGTGGTTTACCCACTGCATAAATGAGGAAGTGTTTGCAAGGTGTGATGAATTGCTGTTAGCCCATCAGACTGTGAATTCTGTTGTATTTCCAGTGACCTTAGTACTTCTGACATGTATTACCAGGAGTTTTGTGTACACAGATAGGAGGCATGTGGACAGCGAAGGATGCTGCCTGTGACAAGCTGTTGCCGTTTGCAGATTTAATATACTTTGAAATTACCCAATTTAGATTTAATGATCCAGTCATGAGGAGACCTAAGCTTTGAAAGACTTCAGAGGACACTCAAATGATAACATCCTCTAATGAATATTGAACGGTGACCTAAAACTGGACTAAAAATGATGCAGCCTAACATATTATGGAACAAAAATTGTAGCAGAGCTCTTTAAAGTTGTTTTTCAACTCTAATTAATTCATGCTGGATGGCACCCTTTGAACTTCTCATTCATATGAAATGGTGAAAAGACAGGGAGCCCCATTTGAAGCCAGCTGAAACGTGTTTCCTCTGCTAACTTTGAGTTTGCAAATGAGTTTTAAGGCTGTGCTCCAATTTATGAATCTATAAGCCAGATTCTGATTGGCTGTTTGGGAGGAACGTTATTGATTGTGTCTGGAGGCTTGGCGATAAAACCCAGGGTCACTTCATCGCCAAACGAGTTGGTTATCTAATCACACAGCGGTAGGTCTGTCCTAAACCCCAACTTACACAGCCGGCTCAGAACACAATCACGCTATCGACCAGCTTGCAGCCGGATGGGGTGGTATTGACTGACCCCCACGGAACTGTGACTGGGTCTGCTTGTTCTTTCACGCTTGCATAGCTCCAGTTCACCACCACAATACAGCAGTAGTTGGCACACACTCTGTCCTATTGGCATTCTCCATGTCAGTTTTCACTGTATGTCGACTCGCAGCGCTGCTCTGGCAGTTAGCCTCTTGCATTATCCTCAAATGACTGGAATGCTAATAAAAGCTTTCCTCTTTTGTTTCCAGATATGTACACATGTATTAGTATAATGCACTCATCACTTAGTCTCCATAGAAACCCAACCTTTCAATCATTGGGTGCCTGTGGTCACAGTCAGTTGTTTGTGGCTCTGTCTCCAGCAGATAAGCTTTACATTATCTGCTTTCGTTGTAGGTGAGGTTCAGGGAGTTCATGCCACAACAATTGATTTGCTGAATTAACTGGCTAATAGAAATTAGTTTAGTCTCTTTTTAAGTGCTTTGGGTTTTTAGTTGTGTCGTTCCCTGATTAGATCTCACATCCGTTAAATTATCTGAATGGATGGCCTTAATTATAATCGGTTCCCAAACTGTTTTTCCCCAATGATATGTTGGGAAATGCCTGGCTCCCTAATGATCCATGCCAAGGCTGCTGTCTGTCTAAAGTGTGTCATTAAGTCTGTTGTGTCTTTGAGATAGATGAATGTTAGTGTTTCCTGGCCATAAAAAAGGTTCAACAGACACAAGCTGATAGAGCAATATCTGAGCATGTGATATGTCTGCTTGAGACTTATCAGTGAAAATGAACCTTAATATGTCATGGTCAAGTCCAGCTGATGTAATTTAGAAATCTGCTTGTCCAGGTCCGAAAGCTCTATCAGATCCCAAAAGAAAGCAACAAAGGGTGCTAATATACACTTGCGGTGTGCTGTAATACTACCAAAAAAATCAAAACCTTTATTTCCATAGAGAAATCTCAGTTGATTTCTCAGAGAAATCTTCATTTTTATGAATCGTTAAAATATTGGTGCCCAGGACACCTTGTGGCTGTAAATAAATAGCGCTCATAAATGGCTGTTATGATAGTATTCTCAATTGAAACAGAGTGGAGGCCTTGACCTGGAAACAGTATTTGATGTGTCACAAGTGAATAACCAAGAGCATTGGTTAGCACATTTTTTGTTAACTATAGATGAGTGCTATTTGGGTAATGACAAATAATCTTTTAAAATAGATGAGCCAATTTTTCAGAAATTTACTCTTTGTATCTTGGTTTTGAATGGTTTTGAGGGGAAAAAAACTTACTTTCAAGAAAACTTTAAATTTAATGACATAAAACTGTCATGTGGTGTAATCATCAAGAAGTAACATTTGTTCCTTTTTAAAATATACTTTCAAGTTTCAAGTTTTATATATATATATATATATATACAGTGGGTACGGAATATCTGAGCATGTGATATGTCTGCTTGAGACTTATCAGTGAAAATGAACCTTAATATGTCATGGTCAAGTCCAGCTGATGTAATTTAGAAATCTGCTTGTCCAGGTCCGAAAGCTCTATCAGATCCCAAAAGAAAGCAACAAAGGGTGCTAATATACACTTGCGGTGTGCTGTAATACTACCAAAAAAATCAAAACCTTTATTTCCATAGAGAAATCTCAGTTGATTTCTCAGAGAAATCTTCATTTTTATGAATCGTTAAAATATTGGTGCCCAGGACACCTTGTGGCTGTAAATAAATAGCGCTCATAAATGGCTGTTATGATAGTATTCTCAATTGAAACAGAGTGGAGGCCTTGACCTGGAAACAGTATTTGATGTGTCACAAGTGAATAACCAAGAGCATTGGTTAGCACATTTTTTGTTAACTATAGATGAGTGCTATTTGGGTAATGACAAATAATCTTTTAAAATAGATGAGCCAATTTTTCAGAAATTTACTCTTTGTATCTTGGTTTTGAATGGTTTTGAGGGGAAAAAAACTTACTTTCAAGAAAACTTTAAATTTAATGACATAAAACTGTCATGTGGTGTAATCATCAAGAAGTAACATTTGTTCCTTTTTAAAATATACTTTCAAGTTTTATATATATATATATATATATTTTATTTTTTTTTTTTTTCCTTTTTGAAATATCATTATGTAATCATAAAAAATCTTTAGCTTTTTGTGGACCTGCACTACATTACATTTTACAACCTGATGTCTTTGTCATACAAATTTTAAAAGGCTTATTGGCCTTGACACGTTCATGAGAGGGTTTGCAGAGGTCCTCATTTTATTAT
>NW_015645076.1:2293669-2297049 GCF_001515625.1 Sinocyclocheilus rhinocerous | reverse complement strand
ACATTTTACAACCTGATGTCTTTGTCATACAAATTTTAAAAGGCTTATTGGCCTTGACACGTTCATGAGAGGGTTTGCAGAGGTCCTCTTTTTATTATTCTGTGTTTCTGCATGTTGGTGGCACCACATAACTTTGTTGGTCACACCACATAAATTTCATCTGGCAGGTCATTTTTGAATGTTATTCTTATTTGAAAGTTTCTAAAATAGTAATAAACATTAAGGAAATTTAGTAATAATAATAAAGACTTTTCCAGACTTTCTTCATTATGATCTCGGGGCAGTTGTATCACGCTGACATTTGAAATTCTGAAATTAAAAACATGATTTTTGTAGAAGAGGTGTATTCTACTTGCTCATTGTAGTCATTGTATGTATGAATTAATGGAACAAACAAACAATGAACAATTTCTCACATTGGTGCAGATCTGCACTCCTGAACCTGCTACTCTAAAAGCATGTTCAAATTAACCATTAAAAAGGACTAATGGGAGTGGTTAACATGGGACATCTGGATGCCTCATAATGGGATTTTTATGGGCCTCTGCGCTCACTAGAGTAGAGTAATGGCCAGCTGATATGATCAATGCACTTGTCCATATTCCATACACTGTCCTCAGTTTTGTTTGTTCCGTGTGCTTTTAAACTTCCTGCATTGGAGTCGGACACCTCTAGAGAGTAACAGGCAGATTGAGTGGTAAAGAGTGGTAGTACATCATGTAGCTTTACAATTAATCGGATAAATAATTTAGATTGTTATTATAGCTGCTACAGAAGTGTATTGATTACAGTACCTCATTTAGGTCTACTTCTGTGGCATCAGAGGTTTCTATTTACACTGTGCTTTTTGCATCAGTTGAGCATTGTGATATTTCACAGACACCAGTTGTGCACAAGAATTCAAGAGATGTTTTTAAATTAATTACTTTAGAGCCAAAGTGAAAAGCATTATGTTGGATTCACTACAAACCATTAACACTACCATTATGATCAATGAGGCACAGACACAGTGTAAATAAGATTAATCTCAGCGTAAGCTGCTTCGTTAATTATATTGAAGATTTGTTAGGAGTCCAGACCTCGGTAACAGGTCTGAACAAAAGGCTGGAATGCAAAACACAGCACAACTTTTACCCAGATTTGCAGTCTAGAAGAGTCGACTCTAGTTGCCAAATGTCAGAGCCAGTCTGCAGGGTTTTGGTAGTTGACAGATTGCCACAGAAAAAAATGTGAGGTGTATGACGGCCTTCAGACTATGAATGATCCAGCCAAAGGATATCAGACATGTTTGATATTTTAAGACAATTAGAACACCTACTGTTTTCATAAATACTACCTTTAGCAACAAGGTGCATGTTTTGCCTGAGTTTGTTGTGTTCAGAATGACTTGTGTGTGATTTTCAGTCGTTTAGTGAATGATGTTCTCTGTAACCATTTACAAAGTCAGCAGGTGTATGATGCCCAGTTTTTAAAAATATGTTCAGATTTTAAACGTCCACTGTATTCCTGCCTTAAAGGATCAAAAAGTTCCCTAAAGCTGTAAATTTGCAGTGACTGCTTTAGTACTAGAATGGTTCCATCCCATTATAACTTGTTGAATTTTTAGAACCGTTTTGTTTTTCAGGCTGCTAAGCAGGCCATTGTGAAATTGAATGTTTAGACTCTTGATTTTCTGATGTAATTCAGGAACACATTCAGTAAACAAACAAACAAAAAATATCAAGGACAATAATCAACTTACGATATAATCAAATTATGATTTGTGTTATAGTCACGCTGTGGACTAATGTCATTTGGATGTTTGTGTTTTGGTTTTGCAGAAGAATGACCGGACATTCTTTCCACATGGGCTACAGTATGGCTATACTCAACGGCATAGTGGCTGCGCTCACTCTTATATGGTATCTCACCTGATGCGCCTCAACTACCGCCTATCTGTGGACACCTTGACTGTCATTTAACTTGCAATTACCAGGTGGCAATTCCAAGTTCACCACAAAATGAAAATTTGCTAAAATTACGCGCACTCAGGCCATCCAAGATTTAGAAGAGTTTGCTTCTTCATCAGAACAGATTTGGAGAATCTTGCTCACCAGTGGATCCTCCGTGCCCTCATTTTCATTTTTGGGTGAACTATTGCTTTAATGGCAGGAGGAGCTGTCAAATAAAGGTACTAATATAACTGCAGATAAAACTTTAAAAAATAAGCACAAAAACAAACACAAAGAATGGAATACTAGTTTACTAGGTTAAAATTAAGTACATTTAATTTTATCAGTGATTCAACAGTAAGTAAATTACAATGTTTTATTTTTTTAGAGGATTTCTCATATTTTCTTATGTTAATTTGACAAATTCAATAAACGCAGTGATTTCTTAATGGACTACATTTCAGAAAAAGTAACATTAGCAAAGTCAGGGTCTCTTTGTTACCCTGTTATTTTGTCTTATAAAAGGCTTTTATTACAGGATCCCGTGCAAGCAGCTTTTTACCATTACAATAGCAGTGCATTAAATCTGCTTTCTGCCTTTTTGATGTCATTCATTATCAGTGTGGCAACACATAGATGCTGTTTAAGTCTTTCTCAATAAATTGGATTTGCATTTTAGGATCTCTGCTCAGCAAAGACTAGAGTCCCTTTGCAGTCGTGCTTTATTAAAGCTGGAAGTTGCTGCTCTATTGAGCGTTTTAATGGGGAAATCATTAATACAATAGCTGTTTTGGGGTTGATGGAGAGTGACCGTGTTAAAGCTTTGTTGAGAGCCTGGGAGAAGGTCAGAGAGTGTAGAAGTGTGGATTTAATTTATGACTTTAATTATTTGATGCAGACTCTGCCAGGCCATGATTACTTATTTCTTCTTCACTAGATTAGCAGGCCCTGTAGCGACTCATTTCAGCTAGCGCTAATGCACTGGTCTTTCTCGTATATATGGAGTATTAATGTACTGCCGCCTCGTGTGAGTGTGTTATTTTTGTATCTGTGGCAACAGGCTCCTATAATTAGTTTTTCTTTACAGGACATTTCCATCTCTATTTTTATTACATTTAAATAGACATCAATTCTGGTTTGTTGAGATTTTAGCGTTTCCACAAGTAGTAGATTTTTGTGTGCATCCGTGATCGCACTCTCCATGTTTTTGTGTTCTTTAGCCTTAAAAACATGTTCTTGCATGACCTGGTGACAAAGTGTCTCTCTTAAAGGGTTAGTTCACCCAAAAATGAAAATTAGCCCATAAATTACTCACCCTCAAGTCATCCTAGGTGTATATGACTTTCTTCTTTCAGACGAATCCAGTCGGAGTTATATTAAAAATGGTCTTTGATCTTTCAAGCTGTTAAATGCCACTCAGTGGGTGTTGCATGCATCCGTCCAAAAGCA
>NW_015645076.1:2292561-2293578 GCF_001515625.1 Sinocyclocheilus rhinocerous | reverse complement strand
ATATGACTTACTTCTTTCAGACGAATCCAGTCGGAGTTATATTAAAAATGGTCTTTGATCTTTCAAGCTGTTTAATGCCACTCAGCGGGTGTTGCATGCATCCGTCCAAAAGCAGTTAAATAAAATGCGCCCATCTATAAAAAATAGTGTCGCTCACTGCTCCGGGGGGGTGAATTTCAATATAAGCCAAGAGGAGACTGGTTTTCCTTTGCTAAAGTAAGGAAACTTTGCTTCCTTTGCTCCTGTTAACAAACGTTGGTTTTCACCAGACTCACTGGCGCATGCGCAGCGCTGACCTCAGAGGTCATCCGCCCGGAACTACTTCCAGTGTATAACAGTGAGCGCAAGCTACATTAAAGTGATTATTACATTTTGAACATGGATATTTTTCTTCCAAAAACGCATCGATTCGCTACAGGAGGCCTTTGTTCACCCCCCAGAGCCGTGTGAAACACTTTTTTTTATGGATGAGTGATTTTTATTTAACTTCTTTTGGACTGATGCATGCAACACCCACTGAGTGGCATTAAACAGCTTGAAAGATCAAAGACAATTTTTAATATAACTCCGACTGGATTAGTCTGAAAGAAGAAAGTCATATACACCCAGGATGCCTCGAGGGTGAGTAATTTATGGGCTAATTTTCATTTTTGGGTGAACTAACCCTTTAAAGGAGATCTCATTTATGATTCATACACTACTTAAATTAGTTTCACTACCAGTCAAAAGTTTAAAAATAATTAAGATTACATTTTTTTTATTGATTTTTTTAAAAAAGTATCTTTTTTGCTCATCAAGGCTGCATTTATTTGACAAAACAAAAAAACATTAAAAGCAGTTATATTCAGTTACATTGTGAAATATTATCACAATTTAAAATAACTGTTTTCTATTTGAAAATATTTTAAAGAGTAATTTTTCCTGAGATCAAAGCTGAATTTTCAGCATCATTACTCCAGTCTTCAGTGTCACATGATCCTTCAGAAATCATTCTAATATGCTGATTTGCTGATTATC
>NW_015645076.1:2265290-2290520 GCF_001515625.1 Sinocyclocheilus rhinocerous | reverse complement strand
GAGCCGTGTGAGACACTTTTTTTTTAATGGATGGGCGCATTTTATTTAACTGCTTTTGGACGGATGCATGCAAGCTGAGTGCCATTAAACGGCTTGAAAGATCAAAGACAATTTTTAATATAACTCCGACTGGATTCGTCTGATAGAAGAAAGTCATATACACCTAGCATGACTTAAGGGTGAGTAATTTATGGGCTAATTTTCATTTTTGGGTGAACTAACCCTTTAATGCTTTTTCTATTGAGGTGAAGGTCTGTCTGAGGTAAACCATCGTGCAGTGCAACTGTCACAAACAATATCCTGTCCGGAAACCATCTGAGTTGAGGGTTGAGTGGTTTGCTTGCTTTTTTTCCTGCCATTTAAATATTCAGGGATGAAAAAAAACAACACTGGAATATTCATTGCTTACCCAAGAGGGTGGAATATTGTGTCAAATAACGCTAGCAGAATTTATATTGTAAAAATGTATTTATGCAAAAAGCAATAAATTTGCAATTTATATGAAAAAAAAATCTGTTTGTTTTATTTTCCAATCTTTCACATTTCACTCTAGCACTAGTTGTGTGTGCTTGCTGGAAAAAAGCCTCCACATAAAATCATAATGTGCTGCAATTCGCAAAAACATAAAAACTAATAGAAACGTTTGTTTTGCAGTTTGTGGGTGAGCGCTTCTAAAGATCTCCGTTATGGCCTGGCGCTGCGGTTCAGAATGCACCGTGCAGACGTGAGCGCGAGTGGCAGTCGATATGGAAGCATTTGCTATGATGCCTTTTTACTTGTCACCCCCAAGGCTAGTTTTCACGAAAGGGCAGCGAAACATTTAATCTTTCTGCAGAATAAAAAATTACACCCACGGCTCTCTGTGTGTCTGACTAAATTGACTCTTAAGGCCCGTTCACACCAAGGACGATAACTATAAAGATAAAGATATAGTTCTAAAAATCGTTCTCAATATTAAAGAATAGCAAAGTCCACACCACAACTATAACGATGAAGACAAAGAGAAACGATATCGTTGGAATCGCTTTCAAAACGATTTTTCTCCAGCTGATGAATGATAAAAAATTGACGTCCTGCTGTAACGAGCTCGAGAATTAAAAGCGGCAGACGAACGTGTGCTTAGAATAAACAGACGATATCGTTCGCTGGTGTGGATGCTAATATCATTATCTTTATAGTTATCTGTATAGTTATCGTTCTTGGTGTGAACGGGGCTTTAATCTGTCTGATACTCAACAAAAAGAAAAAAAACTGGCAAACTACAAATACACTATACAAACTAATAATAACAGAGCCGCAATTCACAAAGGTGTAATAAAGTTCCATCCCTGGGCTTGAATTAATGGAATTGCATTCCTTTGAATTAATGGAATTGCGCATGCCATCACAACCATATCCATCATTGATGATTATTATCGATATGGTTATGTATAATGACAAATATTCTGATGTTAGCATGCAAGTCTTTGTTGACAAATGTTTGAATTTATATACGCAATAGGAAATACTCAAGGTTACAAGTAATAAAAACTTATCGAGGGGACAGAATTTTTTTAATGATATTTTTAATTACATTTTTTTTAATAACATAGCCTTTTTTCCGATTATAAAAATGACAGAAAAAGAATATTTTAATTTAAAAAATGTATTAATAATAATAAAATAAAATCTGAGAAGAAATATAGACCAGTAATGCTGGTGAAGGATTACAAAGAAAAAGCAAGTAACACATTAAGCATGAAGTTTTGAAGCAGAAAGACTGAAATTGTTAATTTTTGTAAACCGTACTCCAGTAATCTTTGTTTTATTTACAACTTTGAGAAATCATTTTTGTCAATTTGACTTGCTTTGTATAAGATGACAAATCCATGGAACCAATTAAACCAACAGATGCTCTTGCAAGTTTTAGTGTGCAAATCCATCAAGGCAGTTAATGGGCCAGCTCAGTGTTTGGCCTTTTCCCCCTCGCTTAGTGCTTTCCATCTGTCTTTCTTTACCCACTGATCTGGTGATGACATTAGACCTGACTTCTTTGATGCAATCGTCTCAGTCGTCTCTTGCTTTGCGTCATGAACTCCACCATCACAAAACCAAACCAAACAGAGAGAGAGGGAGCACATTTTTTCAATCAACAATAGCCTAGAATCTGCCTCGTTTTGGCTTTGTGTTGGATATGGAGTTAGACAAGCTGAATGAAAACAGAGATAATGTGTGTTGCTTAGATACTGGCTAGAATGAGATAAAAATATCTGATGTTAGCCTTGGTCTGACTCCACATGAAGAGCTCCATGGAATATCGATAATAAACTATTATAGTTTTGGTTAATGTTTAGATTTTAAATCTTAGTTAAAGTTTTAGCAATTTTGTTAAGCTTTTGTAGTTTTTATTTTAAATGTCTGTATAGTTTTTATTCATTAGTTTATTTTTAGTTTTTGTGATTTTTGGTTAATTTCAGTACTCCATGTTAATCTAAATGAAAATGTTTTCTTTAAAGATTTTTTATTTTTTTTATTAATCTCTTTTTTTTTCTTTAAATATTTTTAGTAAACTAAAATAACTGGCATAGAACCATTTATTTATTTATTTATTTTAACTTTTTTTTTTATTATTATTATTTATTTCAGGCTGTTTATTTATTGATTTATTTTCCAAAGAGTCCATTTTTTATTATGACAGAACATTCGTTCCTAGCATTCCTAAAAGGGTTTTTTCAGAGTGATGCCATATAAGAACCATTTTGGGTTCCTTAAAGATCCTTTTTTCACTATAAAGAACATTTTGTGAACCTTATGGGTTGTCATGGAACCATAGATGCCAAGAATGAATGAATATATATATATATATATATATATATATATATAACAGTGTAATATGGACACTCATGAAACTAAAGTGCACAAATATAGACAAGGAGTTTTGTCAACTCAAGAGCCCCTGGACATTGCAGAGTGTAGTTAATGTGATATGTGAGTTCTGTAAAAACTCAAAATGTTAAACTCAAGTGCTGGCCCATTTCATGACACTTTTTGCATTCTGCTGTTTATCATTTGCACAGCTGTTTGGTGCACTGATGTGTGTAGTAGAGTGAAAATATGCCTAAGGTAAACAAACGTTCTGGACATACAAGGTTAAGGTAATGGGGTGATCTGTACTTGTTAATAGATGTGTGCCATGTACGTAAACCGAATGTCATCTTAGTTTAAGTTAAGTAAATTATTTAGTCATGTTGTTGCTATAAGATAGTTCACATGCATTCTTTAGGTGTGTTTTTTCTCTCATGTTAAGAAACTATTTGAAAGCACATTGGGGTCTTGTTAGCATGCAAGTTCACTGAGGTGTGGTCCGTATCTATAGGGACCAAAAATCAGAAAACATTACAAATTCAGGATTAACAACTATTTTAACCGTGAAATTAAAAGTTGGAGATTTAGAAATGTTTTAAAGAACTATGGTGTAAAATGAATATGATTGATTAAAAGATTATTTTTAATTCAATTTTTCACTCATTTTATTATGCTGATAGTATAACTTGTAATGGAAAAATTATTACAAGAATGAAAGTAAGAAATTGGAATAAAGAGTTTTCAGTAATGCTCTTAGACCTTTGGACCCAATTATTCCATACAGGTGGGTTGAACCGCTGTTGATCTGATTTTGTTGTTTTGAGTAGTCTTTAATGAGATGATTATTTGCCAAAGGCTAGGAAGCATAACTATATTAATCCATATATCCTTTTCCATCTGATAATGACACACATGCACACACACTCATATGTAGTGCTGTCTGCTTCTGTAAAAAAAAAAAAAAGGCAACAATGTAATAATGATTCAGTTATTTTGTACTTGCATTTTATAAAACGTTTCGAGGTTGCAGTGACGCAGATATCCATTACATTTGTCAGTTTCAAAATTACCTCACTGTAATAAAACCATGATACATAATTCACCTATAAACATGCAAATTACAACAAAATAAGTGCAAACCACAGTTTTGCTGGACAACATATAAAAAATGTCCAAATCAAATTTAACAGTAAATTAGTTAGAGAACATACTGTAGCAGAACAAAGACATCTGTCACTGAATATTGCACAAAATATACCTAAATATCCAGCTTTAAGAAGAGCTTTAGTTACACATACAGTATAAAATTATACCTTCATTTAAACTTTAAATGCATTACTCAAAATGTACGTAGTGTTTACCCACATAAATCTCAGCAGTCTGAAAACAGCAGTTTGTTTCACAAGCATTAATCACATTAACATTAATCACTCAAGGTCCATTGAGTGGGCAAAACAGTCCATGTCCAGATGTTTCCTCTCATCTATTTAATATTCATTGGCGTCTCCAGGTCTCACGTTACACTTGAACCTTTACTTTTCTCATAAACTGCACTTTCCCCAGTGGAAACGGTAAACATTGAATCATAAATGTAATGTTTCTTCTACCGTCTTAAAACATCTCTTTGTTTCTGGAGGGCAATACGGATATTTTCACATATTACCAATGCGCGCGTCCCATCTGACCATGAAACTTTTACGCACTAGAACGATCCCACGATGACCGCTTCGACATCCTTTGACGGTCTTCTGTCCGTGACCAGAAAGTTGATCATGCCCTCGGACTTAATGAGCAAGTTGCAGCCTAAAAAGAAGATGCCGAAGACCACGGTGAGCGCCAGCACGCACATCACCGCGATCTGCACCGTGCGCATGATGAACACGCTGCGCTCGTCCAGCGCCGTGGACACAAACCCGCTGTCCGTCACCACCGAGGACAAATTACAGCACGAAAGAAAGCTCTCGCTGCTTCTGTTGGAAAACAAAACACTGTCTGTGTCGTTAAAAACCGTTGAATTCATTCTGAACTACTATCCGGGTTCCTTTGGAAGAGAGGAGCAGGTGCGTACAAAACAGCGGCTGAAGTTTCCTTAAGTGCTTTAAAGTCACACGCGCAAAGAAGAGCTTGACAGAATGTATGGGCCGACATGCAGTAAAGAGGATGGTTCTTCTCGGACCTGTTGTTTAGGTAATTAGGGGTTCTGGTCTGCAGAGGACAGGGGTCTGACTCCTGAGAACTCACACAATCAAGGCTGAGCTCGTCCCCTGCGACTAGAGTTCAGTGTTTAGCGGCGCTCACTGAGGTATTCGTTCACATTGCGCCCCCTTTGACACAAACTGAAAACGATAGCGGCCGGAATAAACGTAGACTCGTTAACTGTTACAACCAAATTGCAAGGCACATAACATTTACTAGCATCTAACTAACCAGTATCTAGCCTAATTTGTAGGCTACCTATTTTTAATAGTCACTCACTAGTGATTTTATTAGAACCTTTTTGCTCATTCCAATAGAGACTGTATTCAGTTATTCATTACATGCATAGGCTAGTGACAAGCAACTATTCCATAAAATGCAAATTTTGCCATTGAATTGTAAGTATGTGATTCAGACATCACTTCTGGTTATAATGTATTCCAGTTGTAACTAGTAAATAACTGATGTACTAGTATTTTTTCATTCTTAACTTAACTATAAGGTAACCATTCTGACAAGTCATTACATATAACAAGTAAAAAAGCAATTAGTAACTATTAAGATGAACTATTAAGCCCTTTAAATATGTTACTAGTAAAAATTGGGATATAAGTCTTGTAATGCCATCTCATTAATGTCCTAGTACTATAGTACTAGTAAAGTTGGAATATATGCTACTAGTTCCTGATAAGTAAGAGTATTACCCATCTAACTTTGGCTAACGTTCTGGCAAGGTTCTCTCAAAGTAATAAACCAGTAATGTTAGTAGAAATCTTGTTACATGTTATCTGGTCTTTAATAATGTTCTCAAAATGTTAGCACAGAAACATTATTTATACATCGTCTGAATGTTTTTTTCCTGAAACGGTTTAGTTGGACATTTGTCTAACATTTTTTTTAAATGTTACTACTTAATTCAGAGCATTTAAAGAACATTCAAAAATAACATTCCCATAATTTTTGCAAAATGATCAAATGGAATGTTCCTTTAAAGGGGTCATATGATGCGATTTAAATTTTTCCTTTCTCTTTGAAGTGTTACAAGCTCTTGGAGCTTAAAGAAGATCTGTAAAGTTGCAAAGACTAAATGTCTCGTCGCTCCGGCCGGGACACGGCATCACAGTATGGAAGGGGCGTAACATTTCCTTCACACGTTTGAGGTATTCGGCCAATCACAACGCACTGGATAGCTGGCCAATCAGAGCACACCTCGCTTTTCAGAACGATGAGCTTTGTAAAAATCGATGCGTTTCAGAAAGGCGGGGCATAGGGGAGAAACAATAATGTACAGTATGTGGAAAATAATGTGTTTTTTGAACCTTAAACCGCATATATAACAATATATAATAATAATTTTTTGTAAAACATTTAAAAAACTGGTCATTTTGATCACTCAAGAGATCATTCACCAATAATGTTTTTATAGCTTAATGGTAACATTAGCAAAACATTCTTAGAACATATTTTTGTTAACTGGGTAGTAGGCAATGAATAGTCACTAGTAACACTGGAATAGTTACCAGAATCAGTGGAACAGTATTGGGATAGTGATCTGCACCGTGATCACTTGTCAACCAAACAATTAATACTTAACTGGTGTGAAAAATTACAAAAAAACCATCTAGTCTAATTGCATTGGTTAGATGAATTAGTCCTATTTTATTTTGCTTTGAAGTATTACATATTATGTCCACTATTTATAAATGTGTGTTTTGCACAAGATAACTAAAGGCTAATTAGTCGAAACATGAATTGAGTATCATCTGTGATGAGGTGGTCTGCAGACACACGTGCAGCAGAGGGCAGAGTTGCTCCTAAAATGTCTTTTCTTTACTGTCATGGCCGTATAATGCAGAAAATAGAGTTTTAATTACAGCCACGTTGATTATTCAAGATCCAGTTCACACATTTTAATAAAACAATCAACCTAAAAAATCCAACACGGTCAAAGTTGAAGCACATACTTAGTCACCGTGCTGTGACTCACAGTTGGGTTTAACTTGAAGATGGAAATCCATAATTAATGAAACCATATAAACCCTCAGGAATGAGAGATGTCCTTGTAAACATATGGATAGAGAACAGCAGGATTACCATGGAAATATATGGGTGCAATATATCCATTAGAAGCCACGTGGCTTGTGCAACGTGGCAGTTATAGATAATCTTTTTAATATGCTATTGTTTACACAGAGTCTCTGGTGAAAATCTGTGCTCCCCTATAGCAATTGACTGTACTTGCACAATATATGCTCCATGTGCTCCTTTAACTACTGGTTATAGTATTTATATTGCTTTGAGATCACATCTTAGTCATGTTTTATTTTATGCTTTTTCAGGGTTAAATGTGTCTTGAACAAGCACTTAACAGCATCAAAGCTCTTAGATATCAGGGATATAATAAGTCCTAAAAGCCCCTTTTGTGAAGCATTCAGTAGTGGGAAGAAGAATCGATCATGGAGGGTGCTTAGATCCTCTCAAACCTGGCCTTTTAATCAACAGCCCGGTAAACAGGATCTGCGCAATGTAAATGCATCCCACAATGCACCTCCTGGAGTGAGTCCATCAACAAGGGTCTTTTGAGCAGTACTGGGGGTCTTCTCTCATGAAGCCTATTTTACATGTCTTCTCTGTCCCGTATCACCCTCTCTATGTGTATATGAATCATCAGACCTATCCAGTAGAGAGAGAGAGAGAGAGAGAGATGTGCTCTCAGGACATAGTGCTATTCCTGTCTGGGTGTTTCTGTGCACATTGAAATGCACTCTCTTTCAATGATTTCACTGAGCGCTTGCTTTTCTCCCTCAGTGGTGGAGGGCGGTGGAGGCAAAGAGGGAAAGAGAGAGAGAGAGAGGAGGAAGAAGAAGAGTGGGTGGTTATGGGTAGAACAGGCTACAGATGGAAGAGTACAAAAATTTGTCATATGGAGAGATTCAGGAGAGATAGAAACAAGGCAAAAGAGACATCTGAAATGATTGCGGGGAGAAAAACAGAAACATTTTGAAGTATTTTAATAGAAGCTGAACCTTATGATGATGTTGATCAGGTAGAAGTTAAAATCTGTTAAAATGACCTATGATGCGTGACTGGCAATAACATTTATATTTGTGCGTTAATGTAATGCAATCTCCTTATATTCTAAATAAAACTGCCTCCATTTTCTTAAAAGCTCTGCATATTTTAAAGTGCACTCTTAAAAATTAAAGGGGTTCACAGAAAATCCTTTCAGGTCTTAAAATAACCATTTTTAATCATTTTAAAAATCTAAAGAGCCTTTTTCTGCTATAAAGAACCTTCTGTGCAATGGAAAGGTAGAGATAATAAAGGTTCTTTATGGAACCATCAATGGCAATAAGGAACTTTTATTTGTGTGTCTTACATTTTAACTACATGATTACTAGGCAGGTCATGTGTATTTTCTGTATAAACATTTTTTGTCAAACAAGACTGGGATATTTTGTAACATGATGTGTCTTTAGTTATATAACAGAATGCATGTTGCTTACCAAATAGCTCAGAGCAGTTCTGCTAAAACATGATCTAAAAGCAAAAATGTGTGATATGCTTGGGATTTATTGGCTGGTTGATATTTATTTGTTGGTACAGTCTTCTTTCTAAGCTCTGGGGACAAGAATTTGAACGTCAGGGCTTTTAAAGGCATCACTCTGATGAACTCTGCCATCTAGTGATTATCACATAAGAGGAATAGGAGTAACTGATTGGACCTTCTCAACCTGTCATTAGCTTCCCACTGTGCCGATGAATCTATTTAGTAAACAAATGGGCAGACTTTCTTTTCCAGAGTCAGAGAGGGGGTTTTTAGTGACAGCGCCAGTGGTGGTAAAATCATCTTGAATTATTCCAATCGTTATGTGTCATTCTCACCAGTGACATCATTAGAAGCTGCATGGACACATTTCATCATGCTCCGTCGGTCCTCCTCCAGCGGTATAATTATTTCTTTAAGTCATTAAGGCTTTCTGGAGAAGACAGGGCAAGAGTCTTGAGGAAAACCTCAGCTGGCATGAAGCAGTTGCGCTAAGCTAACAGTCACGATGTGCTTTTGCAGCATTCAGACAAGTGCATGTTGTGTCTGATGCTTGGTCTAATAAGCATGCCGTTGGTGTTTGCATGTGTATGGGTATGGGATTGTCCTTGGTGCAGACACCCTTAAGCTTGTTCTACACTAACCCGATACTTCACAACAAACAGAGCATCCTAATGGTGCACTTGGATTTGAATGCTTCCAAAAACAACAACAAAATAGCCTAAACTAGCAGGTTTAGCAAAAAGACTTAAAATAGCCACATCCTGTATTTGTGTTTGCTTTCAAAAGAGCTCACTGTGCATGTGTAAATGTGCATACTGTGTAATGGGAATAGAAAGATCAGAACTGAGAATGGGAGAGATATACCATTGTACAAGATGCTCTTTACAGTGGAAGAAGTTTCAAGATTTTTAAAATGTTATTCACGCTAAGAAACAAAAATGTTCTTTTAAGAACTGTTCAGTGAAAGGTTCTTTGGAAAACCCAAAAGCATTTTTCTATCTACCCTCTTAAAAATAAAGGTTCTTTGTTGGCATTGATGGTTTCCTGAAGAACCTTTAAAATCCATGGAAACTTTCCATTACACAAAGGAAAAAGGTAATTTAGATTTTTAAAATGTTCTTCACACTAAGAAAAAAAAGTTTCTTCTAAATACTGTTCACTAGAAGGTTCTTCTATGGCATTGCTGTGAAAACCCCCTTTTGGAACCTTTATTTAAGAGTGTGTGACATCGCTGTGAAAACCTCATCTTTATTTGTAAGAGTGTACCTGATGACGTTTTGTCACAGTCTTCCATTGTGGATAGTGCTGACACTTCCAGAGCAGCAGAGTCAGTCCATTATAGACTGGGAGTCATTTGCATGACTCCAAAATAACACACTAATTGTGTCCTTATCTTCCAGCACCCTGCCTGGCTTGAAATGGGAAGAGATGGAAAATCTCAGAGTTGGAAAAGGACACACAGATGTCAAATACGGTTTCGGAGAGAAGTACAGTCAGTGTTTTTCTTTAAGATAGTGTCAGAAAATGACATGTATAGCTGGGTCATAAATAAGCCCTGGTCATAACAGTTTGGTTTAGAAGCTTAATCAAATGAAGAATGTCTTTTGTTAAAGAAAGCTTATTCCCTCTGCTCTGTCTGACGCTGATGTGACAGTATATTCATTACCTGTATCTTCTTCATCCATCATTTTGACACATAAAGGGCCAAATATATTAAAGGCTGGACATGAATTATTGTCTGATAAATTGTACATTGGTGAAAAATATTAGATGACCTTCAGGGTGGTTGACTGTTTACAGAAATTTCTGTCGGAAATATCAGTGCAAGATCAAACGACTTTAAAAATTGTTTTTGTTAAAAAATAAATTAAAACAAAACTAAATAATCTGTAAACTGTACAATATGTTTGCCTATTACTATTTTGCTATGGAACACCTTTACCTGCCCTGACGGCTCATTCAAAGTGCGCATGTCTGTTTACGTTTTTAAAGGGATAGTTCACCCAAAAATGCAAATTTGATGTTTATCTGCTTACCCCCAGGGCATCCAAGATGTAGGTGACTTTGTTTCTTAAGTAGAACACAAACGAAGATTTTTAACTCAAACCGTTGCAGTCTGTCAGTCTCATAATAGAAGTGAATGGGAATCACGGCTTTGAGAGTCAAAAAAACGTACACAAACAAAACCAAATTAAACCCTGCGGCTCGTGACGATACATTGATGTGTAAAGACACAAAACGATCGGTCTGTGCAATATCGTTTTTTACCTCTGATGCACTGCAATGTCTAAACTGTCCTGAGCGTGTCCTCGACAGCCGGCGGTGACGCGTCGTCGTCGTCTTGTTTTACGTCGAATCGCAGACTTATAAGTACATTACCGCCACCTATCTCTCAAATGGACCTTTGCCACTCCTAATTGAGATTGTAGAGAGTGTCAATGGTCCATTTGAGAGTATGGATAAGTCTGCGATTCGATGTAAAACAAGAAGAAGAAGACGCGTCACGCACCAGCTGAACTCCCAATCACTTACATTATAAGACTGACAGACTGCAACGGTTTGAGTTAAAAATCTTCGTTTGTGTTCTACTGAAGAAACAAATTCACCTACATCTTGGATGCCCTGGGGGTAAGCAGATAAACATCAAATTTTCATTTTTGGGTGAACTATCCCTTTAAATTCTGTCCTTTTAAATCCTGAATTAATGCTTCATGCATTGTCTTGTTTTTAGGATGAGCTGATGGTAGTTGTAATTTCTGGACTCAATTGCTTATGCGAAAAATTTATTTTGGCACCCTTAGCAAAGAACAGTCTTCGAGACCTTTGGGGAAAAAAGAGCACCTTTTTTGTGATAGGCTATGTACATTTTGTCAGTGTACAAATGTGCTCAAGCAGCTGCTGTTGCTATGGTTATTTCCTCACGTGAATGCAAATTGTGTTTGCAAGCATGTATTTAGCGACTAATTCGAATTCGAAACTTGTGATTACTACACTGAAAAAAAGGAAAAGCAGTTTTACTGAATTTAGGATGAACTAGCATAAATAAGATACACTGTTTATAGTTTGGGTAAGAGTCAGATACTGTATGTCAACATTTTTTACATACGGAGATCACGTTGTATGCAGCACTGTTCAGAGAAGCATATTACAAACGTAGCAAAAAAAGATGTATCCAACACAAGAACACGTGTTCATCCCTCCCCCACTTCCCATCTCCACCACCCTCTCAGAGAAGTTTCTCTTATTTGTCGGGGCTGGAGATGGAGTTTGAGAGCTGCAGGCGCGCAGTGTGCAGGAACCGAGAACAGTGAAGACGAACAGAATCAGATAACAAAGCTTGCCAGCCGCCAGGATCAGCAGAGGCGGTGAGTTAAACTTGGACAGGATCCTTAGGGCGTCTACCAACTACCATCTTATCAAATTTGGTGCAATACACCTGGGGAAACAGGAGTGGATGGAGGAGGAGGAGGGTACCAACGCACCAAATGCTAGACTGCGCCAAACCAATCTGAGATTACAAATTACTCGCATCCATATTTCCCCACACTTTACAGCCTTGGCTGAGTGAGTCTTTTTTTTTACTAGTTATGCGGGTTTGGAGAAGACAAGGAGATCTGCATCGCTCCATCCCAAGATCAACGCGCTGCTGTTGACAGTAAGCCCTAAAAATAACTTTTTTTTTTAAATTATCTGCCCAGAAATGCGGGAGACTGGTGTACCTGAAGTGTGAAGAAAACCGAAAACATTTTGTCAGGAACAAGCACGCAAAGCATTCTCGTATATCTGGGACAACTTTAACCGTGAAGGATGTCAGCGTTGCGGAAAAAATTTGGGGATGATTATCAAGTGGTGACCACTTCGTCTAGCGGCGGCGGGTTCAACCAGGCGGCCCCCGAGAAGAAAAAGAAACGTCAGCGCTTTGTGGACAAGAACGGCCGCTGTAACGTCCAGCACGGGAACCTGGGAGGAGAAACCAGCCGGTACCTGTCGGACCTGTTCACCACGCTCGTGGACCTCAAATGGCGCTGGAATCTATTCATCTTCATCCTTACCTACACGGTGGCGTGGCTCTTCATGGCTTCAATGTGGTGGGTCATTGCCTTTATACGTGGAGACCTGAACCAGGCCCACGATGACAAGTACACACCGTGCGTGGCCAATGTGCACAACTTTCCCTCCGCTTTTCTGTTCTTCATCGAAACTGAGGCTACTATCGGATACGGTTTCCGCTACATTACAGACAAGTGTCCGGAAGGCATCATTCTCTTTCTCTTCCAGTCCATCCTAGGCTCTATAGTAGACGCTTTTCTGATCGGTTGCATGTTCATCAAGATGTCCCAGCCGAAGAAACGCGCAGAGACGCTGATGTTCAGCGAGCACGCGGCTATTTCCATGCGTGACGGGAAGCTGACCCTGATGTTCCGAGTGGGGAACCTGCGGAACAGCCATATGGTCTCCGCGCAAATACGCTGCAAACTACTCAAAGTGAGTATACGACTGGAACCAAAAAAAAAGGAGAGAGAGAGGAAATGAAACATATAACACATTATGTGCAGGTTACATTAGGAGATCTCGCAGTTAAAAATAGCCTATACATAAATGAATTTCAAACATAACGTGTGAATATAATATTAATGGGTTCAAGCTAAGGTTCATTCGATAACCTATCATTACCTCAAGCCTAGACAAATGAGAAAGACCTGTAATTTGATTTGTTCACCTACAGTGGATAAAGTATTGATCCCCTCCATGAGTCTTGGATGCAACAGTCCCTTTTGGATCACTGTAGATGCATTAGACCTGGTCTTTCTCTCTCACTCACACTCCATCATCTCCCCGTTTCATCCTAAGCATTTCTCTTTCTCTACCTTTCCCTGCAGTCCCGCCAGACTCCTGAAGGCGAGTTTTTGCCTCTGGATCAACTTGAGCTGGACGTAGGTTTCAGTACCGGAGCCGACCAGCTTTTCTTAGTGTCCCCTCTGACGATCTGCCATGTGATCGACTCCAAGAGCCCATTCTACGACCTCTCGCTCAGGTCCATGCAAACCGAGCAATTTGAGATTGTGGTTATCTTAGAGGGGATCGTGGAGACCACCGGTGAGTTTTAATAACACCCACAAAGAGAATATGCTGAGATGTCAAAAAATTGGCAGAAACCTGTATCTGAATGCTGAAATTGAATTTAAATTATACACCAAATCCTTCACAGTAAATTCCCACCATATATATGTTTAACATGTTCAAATGTTTTAGAGAAATAGAAAAAAAAGTTTTACGCAAATGTTCCTTTTGATTGAATCATACACATTATTTACAAACCAGTGCTATGCAGTCAAGTTTCTAAATCCCTATGCTTTCAATGATTTTCTAATGTGGGTTGTTTTTTTGCGCAATAGTAGAATATTTGTGTAGGGTGAAGGTGTTTGGGTGATGTGCTACACATGTGTGGTTCAGTGCGTGTGTGAGTCAGTCTGCAGAAGCAAGTTTGCTGGTGCAAATCGGCTTTTTATGATAAAAAATGAATGAATGTTGGTGTGCAGCAAAGATGGAAAGAGAGAGAGAGATAGACACGTGTTATGTAAGAGATGATACACAAAGTTAGTCTTTCATTTTGCTCTCTGCCTCATGGTTCCGTAGTCTGGCATGCTTAGAGATTAAGCCACCTGTCAATCAAATCACAGCTCACCTTTACTTTCTCACCCTGCAGCGTCAAACTCATCGATATACAAGACAGCACACACTTACAGTAAGAAACAGCATTCGAACAAGCAACAGCGGAAAATCTCTGCAGCATACATGTTGTATGCACATATTCAATTAGATTCAGAATCGCATGTTTCCATGGTTCGATTTAATTAATATAATCAAGAAAATCATATATGCTGTCTGGTCTTCCTAATTGATGGCACATCTGAATATTCCACCTGCAGAAAGTGAAGGGCTTTGTGGGTAAGAAAAGAAAAGAAAAGAAAAAAAGCAGAATTATGTACAGTTAGTCAGCACTCTGTTCTCCCCATTGTGAATCAGTTTCCATAGCAACTAAATCGGCCCCTTCTAAAGCGGTCTCCATACAGTAAAGTCTCACCGGCTGTTTGAAGTATGGAGACGAAACTTGTGTTTATCAGCCTCACAAATCAAATACTAATTACTGCTTATCAAATAATTCATTAGACATTTTTAATTATGTCCTGTAATTATGGCTAGGTTTATGACATGTGCATGTGGGAATGCAGCACAAATTTGTTATGCACGTGTGTATGTGTGTGGGCTTTCTTGTGTCCTTCAGTTCTAATCTTCAGGATTAAAGTCTTTGTTTAGACACGTCTCTGTATATGAAAGCTCATATTTCACATAGAGGAATACCGGGGCTAGTTGTCACAAGGGCTACGTCTCAGTAAGGTAATTGTTTTTATATGTTGATTTCAGATTTCTCCAAATGTGTTCCATTGAAGAAACAAAATAATCTATATCTTGGGTGGCCTGAGGGTCACTACTTTTATTTGGGAAATGTTCATTTTTGGGTGAACTATTCCTTTAATTGGAGTCATTATTTTTTTGTGATTTCTGTCTTTCAAACTAAAATGACTATTTCAAATTTCTGTAATAGCTGCATTTCTGTAAAAGGACACAACATAAAACTACAGGGGCATAAATTAAGATAAAAGGTCATCTATGTAATCAAAGTAGGTTTAAACCAAAAGGATTTTTTTTTTCGTGAGCATCAGGTTAGCAGCTTGTCAAATATGCTCTATGTTTACAAATATTCCAATTACAATTCAATCTGCTTGCAAAAACAATGGCTTGATAGTTTTAATAGTGTGTTACCTATTATATTTTTGATGTTTCATGAATTGTTGTATTTTCAAAATTTAGCTGAAGAGCCATTAAATAGACAGTAATAGGCTTTTAAATGGCAGGTATGATAACAGTGCACACGTCTGAAAAAAATGTGCAAAAATTGTAGAGGTGCAACAGCGTATCACTGATGCAGTACCCTTAAAAGGACAACTTTGTAACTTATCTACCCCTAAAAGATGCATATGAGTAGTAAAATATACGATTACGTTACTTTTAGGGATAAAAAGGTACAAAGATGTGCCTTTAAGGATACTCCCGCAACGACAAGCTGTTATATAACTAAAGGTACACTTTTTACACATTTTTGTACCCCAGCACTGCTATTAGAGCATGTTGTCACTAAAAGTGTGTTCAGCGAACTGTATCTTTCTTCTTGGACAATCGTGGAGGAAATAGCCTTTTTGTAGCTGAAAATGTAAGGCGCTTTCCTATACAGAAATGGACTCTGGAGTAACAAGTGTGACAACTAATCCCAGTCTCCTCTATATGATTCTCACAATGTGGCAGGAGGAAGATTTAGACATTAATACATTAATTTCCTTCAAGCAGAGAGGACACGACTTCAAGGCCAAGGAGTCTCAGAGGAACAGCCCTGAGCCATCCATTGCCCTCAGAGATAAATATGACAGCTGTGCCAGCATTCACATCTCTCAAATTATTTACAGCTTTTCACATTACACTGCAAAAATGTGTCTCTGAAATATAGCAAAAATATTCCTGATGCTGAGCAAAAACAGAATGTGTTAAGAAAAATTACTTGAAACTAACATAATTATAGCCACAAGAAATAATGTTTTGAATAAAGTAATTTTAGTAAAAAAAAAAAAAACTGCATTACATTTATAGTGTTTGTCATTCAGTCCTTTGTAATTTGCATCTTCAAATGATGTAATAACCTTGAGATGTAAATTCTTAAACGAAGATATATAATCTTAAACAAAAGCACTTTTGAGATATATTTTATCAGTTGATGTGTTTCCAGGGAATCAAACATTTGACCTCAGCATTGTAACATTGTTCTACCAGCTGAGCTGCAGAAATGCTGGTAATGACATAATTAATTAAGACTATAAAACTAGATTTATGATTAAAGCATTGTTTGATACAAGACCACAACAAAAGACTGCATCTCAGAGGTTTTTTTTAATTTATTTTTTATTACAAATTTCCTCAAACAAGAATGTTCAGTTATCTATAACTGTCACTGCTTGGGAAAAGTTGTGTCAAAAACTTGTTGAAATATCACTCAGAAGTAGATGATTATTTTTGAGTTATTTTTCTAGATAAAATATGTTCAAAATACATTCCTTTAAGTTTGAATACCTTATGCAGATTTTAGTTCTCAAATAAATGTTTCTTGTTTTAAGTATAGATATTTTGGTGAATACAACAAATATATGAATTTTTTTTTTTTTTTTTTGCAGTGTGGAGAGCTTCCAATCACTTCTCCCTGTCATGCAAATTACATCTTAATGGGTTCTTTCTCCAATTTTCAATTTCAAACTTCATGGCTTTTTCCCAAACTAGTTTCCCAACGCATCTACACAAAAAAAAAATATAATGAGATTCAAGATTGTTTGTGTTTTGACAAAAGAGCATGACACAGATTAGCCTGACGCTAAGATTGTGGTGCCATACAATTTCGGTTAAATGCAATCTGTATACTTCTCTTCAAGCCTCTGTGTGACAGAACAGTTTGAACATTTAAATATGATGTAATTAAGATAAATCCCATTGAGGAGTATTATTTACTGAATGATTGTAGCATCTGTGAGTGCTTTTTTTTTTGTTACATTTTATCAGATGCCTGATTAGGCAGTTATTGTCACTAAATTGTCCAGGTCAACATAATGGTGGTTAGACCATGTAGAAATAGTTAGACCATAGAAATAGTTATTTAAAACTAAAACCTTTTTTTGTTCCTTTAAAAAAAAAAAAAACATTACCTTAAAATAAAATATTTTCTAAAAACCTGTTTAATTTCAGCTAGTTGCCCAAGAAACTCATTTTCATTTAGTTTTATTTATGTACTAAAGTAACTAAAACTGGAATAAAAAATAATAAAAACTATATAGACATATTAAAAAAAATGACCAAAAAAACAACAACAAAATTACCAAAACGTTAACTAAAATTTAAATGAAAAAGAAATATATAAAAAGAAAAAATAAATCAAACTATTAATAAAAACATATATAATAGTATATATAGTACATATATAATAGTAAATAATAGTAAAAAAAGACAAATATAATAGTAATGATACTAAAATAACACTGGGCTAGATTCAATTACAGTGTCTTAGTACATAGTGAGAAGCATGGAATATTAACCATTTATGCTTGGAAGAAAAATGTATTGGCATTATTCATTGACTTTTTATTTTTAGATTTTGGCTTGTGGTTTGAGAATTCCAGTTTTATTTCTTGTGCTTTCAGCAGTGCGAGTAAACAGGGCAGCTCGGTGCAACCGTCCCAAGGGGCCTCAGTAAATCAAAAGGGAGGCACTGCTTCATCCCCTCAGGACCACACACTGTGTGTCAGCGAGATACAGGAGAGAATTGGGCCCAGCTGCATGGTCAATTACTGTTCAGAGCAGCCAGATAGTAGAGTTTACTGTTATCTCACACCACAGAGACAGAGACAACAAGAGAGAAAGGGAGAGTGTGAGATAGGGATGGAGAGGGAGTCGTGATGATAATGATGGTTAGTGCTATAGGTGTGTTAGGAAGAGACTCTAAAATGGACAGGAGGGAATGTGGAGCGAGTAGGGCAAAATGACGGAGAGGGAGCAATGACAGAAACAGGTCAGGCAGAGCACCTCTGTGGCAATGGAACCGAACACTTGATGACGGTCACCATAGAAACAGATTATCCCTCTTGGAAATATAAATTGTTCTCATAACTGTCAGATGTTGGAGTGTAGCGGTACCATTTTTTTTCTGGTGGAAGCTAATGTGCGCGAACGTTCCTCCCAAACGCAGAAATGAAATTTGTTGTAATGGAAGAATATGGAATGATTATGTAAGCCAAAATCGCGGTGAGCCAGACCGGATTTTAACTCTGGCAGAGACCTTACCTTCCCCTCTCCCATCAAACAGCAGAAAGCCTGTTAAATATTTCATAAGATGAATAATATTGTGTTATACTGCTAAGCCCAGGATTTGTCAGCTCGAAAAGCAGGGATTTTTTTTTTAACTGTAGTAAGGGAGGATAACCATGCCTGTGTTTGTGTGTGTGTGAGAGTGTGTAGGTGTGCGATGGTCGTAGGCGGCAACGTGAGAAAAGAAAAACGTTCTTGAGTTTCAAAAATGTATAATGTATGTTTTGTCTTGCTGGGTTTTTATATTTAGGTCTGAGATTTATTATAATGTGCACTCGCCGACCGTCTCTTTTTAGACCACGTCTGCTTCCTTCTGTCAGTAGAACGACACAGCAGTCCCAACGCTTTCTAAGCACCTTCATCTAGCTGCTCAAATCCCTGTATAGAACAAAGTCCTCAACAGTATCTCTCCTGCAAACATCTCAAATCTCCTCTCCTCTGGCCCCTACTGCACTGAGGCACAGAGGTAGACACAGAACCACACTCCTGCATGGAGACATGGAGATACAGATGCTGGTTTTCAAGGAACCGTCTTCGCAATTGCAGATGGAAGAAAAACGCGCCTTTCTTGTGTCATCAAGAGTACTCTGCGTATAGCGTGGTGTTGTTTTTTTAGTCGGCAATTGTCTTATCTTAGATTCCTTGCTATTGACTGATGTAGAACGCCGTGTTGCAAATCTGTTTGCTTGTTAGGGGGTTCATAAAATGAGCTCTTTATAGTTGAGGCTTTGCATGCTTTAATTAAGGAGGGATGTTCGCTGGTGTGGGTGATACACAGATCTAATGAATTTCCCACAGATAAAGCTCTTGTTTTCATGCAACCAAATGGACCGTGAACAGACGTTCCCGTGGGTGTTGCTCAACAGTAAATGCGCTCGTATGTGTGTGTGTGCGCACACCCTGTCAGTAATGCATCTATTAGTTTTAGTCACCCAACCATTGTTGCACAGTACACTCCTCTGAAACAGATTTGCTATTGCACAAAGCTTTATGAAGATTCTTCTTAATGAGCTGCACCATCCCCTTCATTCGCACTGTTTAATTCATTTGTTTCTTGTATTGTTCTAGGTATGACATGCCAGGCTCGTACATCGTACACGGAGGATGAGGTTCTCTGGGGTCACCGATTCTTCCCGGTAATTTCTCTGGAGGAAGGTTTCTTCAAGGTCGACTATTCCCAGTTTCATGGCACTTTTGAGGTTCCCACACCTCCACACAGCGTTAAAGAACAAGAGGAGAGTTTGCTCCTGTCCTCGCCTCTGACGGCGCCCTCTCTGTGCCACAGCGCAGGTGGGGTGACGGAGGGCAGCGGCACTCTTGAAGGTCTGGAACTTCAGAGCGATGCAGAAACTGGCTCCATCAATATAACAACCCCCATGCCAACCACCAAAATGCCTGCCAAACTTCAGAAGCTTACGGGACGGGAGGCCCCCATCCGGGACGGAATGCCCCGCAAGCTTCTGCGCATGAGTTCGGAGATCACCTACAATCTGGGTGACCTGCCCGTCAAACTCCAGCGAATCAGCTCGGCTCCGGGCGTGGCAGAAGAGAGGCTTCAGCCAATCAGTGCTGGGCTGAGCCTCAACGAGGACAGACTGGCTCCCAAGCTGGGCTTGGTGGGCGGGGCTGAACCCATCAGCCAATCGGTGACAGATCTGCCGCCGAAACTGCAAAGGTTGGCTGGAGGGGTCGGGGTGGGTGGAGTCGGAATCGGAGGACGAATGGATGGTCATCTGCCTCCCAAACTGAGAAAAATTAATTCGGAGAGGTTCACGGGCTTGAGTTTAAAATGAACTGATTTCTATATGTATACACGTTTTGCCCATTTACCTCCTCTGAAATTGAAATTGAGTAAAAGGGACAATCTATACTTATAGCAATTTATATATGGATAAAATATTAGATTAATGCTAATCCTCTGCACAATCTGGCATGTTTTTAACCACAAACAGCATGAAAGGAGACATCATTTTCAACATCTAATTGCAGATAATATAACAGTACTCAACACAATTTAACAACTATTCAGTATATCTCTTTTATATTAGCCTAATAGCCAAACTTGTTTTGAGGGCTAGCCTATATTATGTATATCTTAAAATAGAATATCAATATAATTATCAGAATGCTATGTCAGTTTTCACTGATAATCCATGGTAACTGATGTTTCTAAAGAAACCAATGGCTATAACCTGAGTTAGCCATTTGTTTTTTTGTTTTTTATCAGTGGGTTGGTTATTGTGGTTCACAATAACACATTGAGAGATTAGTTACTGTGGTCTTTAGACTTCAAGAAATGAGCGCTGTGCATTTATGAAAATGTAACATTTTTGGATGAAGCGACTCAGGTTTTGTTCTTGTTTTTTTTTTATCTATTGCATGATCTATCATTTCATAATCGAGCCAGATTATCTCACATCAAAGAATAAGCCTTAAATATAAGGAGCCAAATGTAAAATACCAACCATCGTAGACGTTTAGTTTGAAAAGCTTTTAAAAAGTTTGACACTTTTAAAGCTTTTATGAGCTGTTTGTGGAAGAATAAGGCTTTCTCACAGTATTTCACATTTGGCTCCGACTTTATCTATGATGTTTTGTCAATGATTGTTTCCTGCTGTTCTCCGTTTAGAAGTTTAAACTTAGTTGAAATTTTCAAATATTTTCCTGACCTGAATGACTTGAGAATTGCGATGGAAAAGATGGATAAAGTGGGGGGGAAACCCATCAGACACGCAGACAGAAAAGAGCACAATGGATGTGTATATCTGTTTTAATATTCTTTATAGATAAGACCTTGTCAACATTGTTATGGCTTTGTTTAACTCTTGTGTTTGAAAACCGAAGCAATAAGATTATAAATTGCAGTGGAACTTCTGACTGGAAAAATCTTGTACCTTATGTTATGTTAACGTTCAATGCTTTTACAGATTTCTAATTGTGTTTCTCTCAATACATTCTATTCTACTTCTGACGAATGTTAGAATGGCAGTTGGAGTGGTTTATAATACTGTAATAAATGTGTTGTGATGTGTAACAAGTCTATTATGAAAGGAAACTAACGCCTATTATCCACCTGAACCATCATCACAAAATAAGTCCAAATGAATCAAAGCTATGGGTGGACTTGCCCATGTTCGACGCAGATGTGCTCATTGGTATTGGCAGAGGTCTTCCCCACAAATAAAGCAGTTTGATCTGGTTTGACCCAGCTGTGTGGATGACTGGCAGCTTGCTGCCCAATGTTGCTCTTTGGAGGTGTTAGATTGCTTCAAATGCCCTGAGAATTCTATTCTATTTCTATGAAAGAACATTTTCTGTGCCGAGAAAGCTAAATTTAGAAAAAAGAAAAAAGTTTGCCTGCTTTTAATCATCATTGCAGAATGTAACTTTTCCACATGCTTAATAACTGTTCAGATAATAACAACTGAATTTTAAAAAACCTACTCTTCATTCATATTTAATGAAACAGACAAGTGCCACAAAAAACAGACGTCGGCCTAGTAAAAAGGTCACGTGAGCTTTCATTTATTTATCATGATTTATTATTTATAACGCTTAAGTTGAATAATAAAGCTTTTTTTCTGTTACAAATGGGCAGGTTTGTCCTTTTCATGTACCCCAGTGGCTATGCAAAACATTGTACCGTAAAGCATTCCCCAAGTTATAACTGCAAAAGTCAGCTTGCATCTGATACAGACATTTATTTGCTTCACCTTTCAGAACAAAATGAAATGTGGGTGTGAAGTGTGAAAGAGACAATGTGAAAGCTGCATGAGAGTTACGTTAGATATACAAACTGCAGGGGCTCCACGCAGTTCACCGTTAAATGAATCCCTCGATACAACTTCCCTAAGAAACATTAACACATTACCTCTCCACAGGGGACCAATATCCTGAACTTCTATCAGCAGGAAGCTAATTATAAAAGTGTGTGTGTGTGTGTGTTAAAAGGAAGCTGGTGAAATTCAGAGAGAATATTATCTTGTCACTAAATGTCAGATTCAGATGAAAAGAACGGGTTTGTGAAGGTCAACCTGCTCTGCTTAAAGAGCATTATTGCTGTGACCTGCTCGTCTCTTCAGAGAGCTCTCAGAACCTGCCATCCCTTTTAATTTATCTTCCCCTGCAGCCCGATGTCAAACGCTCCTTATTTCATTTCATCAGTTCCATACTTAGCGATCTAATCCCATCCTATATAAGATTAACTAAATTAATGTACTTTCAAATAACCATTAATGAGTTCCTAAATTGTTTCTGCTCTCCGATGGGGAAAATTAAATCACTCTCATTTAAAATGAACTACTTTGATGATGGAATAGATGGGGAAAGGCTCTTACTCATTAATTATAGATAAACAAAGGCAAATCCTTTGTTGACAACCTCCCGGTCAAATCTTTGCTGTTTTAAAGGTGGTTAGAATCTCCAGACGTCTGGGTCAACTGTACGTGTTTACTGGTTTGCATTAGGTACAGAGCAGATCAAAGTAGAAATCTTATACTTCCCAGTTCAATAGCAATTTAACTGTTTAATTTAATTCACACAGGACAAAAAGGGTCCTGTCCAGGGCCACTTTATATAAGTCTTGAGGTTGGCACAGGATGGCACTTGCAGATAAATAATGGCTTAAGGGCTGGATGGACATGAGGGCAGCATCAAATTGTAGGAACAGGGTGCTCTATTTGTGTGGATATTCCCTGCAGGGACAGGGACAATGTGCTGTCTGTTCTGAGGTGTGTTTCAGAGAAAGTGTGCCATTTACCAGCTTGTTGTATCCGGGTGATGCACTACGTTCTAAAGACGTAAAGAAAAGCTATGATTAGATATACAGACATGCCTTTTTAAAGACCATATTCAGTAAAAAGACTAAAAGATTACATATAGCTAATAGATCTGGTGCTGTCTGATTCAATGAAGATTATTCTTTTTTTTAATCTTGAGCAAAAAATAAAATTCTCTGTGTGACGCATCATTACTAGAGAATGTTTTAAAGGGGTCCTATTATGCTTTTTCACTTTGTCAACTTTAGTTAGTCTGTAATGTTGCTGTTTGAGCATAAAAAAGATCTGCAAAGTTACAAAGCTCAAAGTCCACTTCAAAAGGAGATATTTTATTTAACAGAAATCACTTTTCAAAAACTACAACGAACGACTCGTTTGGACTACAACGCATATCTTCCGGGATTTGTGATATCACAAATATCGACGAATGGGACGAGACCTGGTTGAGCTGCACTAGAGAAGGCAACAAGTGTTATCACTATGTCGGAGACACGCTAGCTTTCCCAAGGCAGACGAACTTAGAGTGGTTACAATCATCCGGGTTTAAATGGCATTCAAATTGATTTGATTTTGACACAATATTTACACTGAAGCTCGGCTATGCTAAGGGACATGACATTTCCCGACCAGGTGCCGAGTGGAGCCAATCACAACACACACTGGCCCAGCTAACCAATCACAGCACATTTCGTTTTTCAGAAGGCGGGCCTTCATTTGATACAGGAACTATTCGAGCCGTTCATGCCAGACTGGGGAGAGAGGTGTTGTAATAATGCAAAATATGTGAAAAATAATGTGTTTTTCGAACAACCTAGTATGAGAGCCTGTTCTAGTACACCCCCAAAACAAAATCAAGAGCATAATATGACCCCTTTAAGCAATTTTAGGCAGTAGTGTCACTACAAATAAAAAAACTTGAACCGACATTGATAAAATTACAGAAAGAAAAAATACCAAAAATATGTTTGTTTATGAAGGCATGATTTCATTCACTCTTAAAATTAAAGTTTCTTTATTGGCATCTATATGATTCCATTAAGAATCACATTTCACGGAAATCCACGGAAACTTTCCATTACACAAATGGTTCTTTATAGTGGAAAATATTATTTAGATTATAGCAGTGTTCTTCACACTCAGAAAAAAAAACGGTCCTTTTAAAAACTGTTCACTGAAAGGTTCTTTGAGGAACCCAAAATGTTTTTTCTATGGCATCACTGTGAAACCCCATTTGGAACCTTTATTTTTAAGCCTCCCCTTATTTGTAACACATACTGCATTTTGTAGAAAACATTAAACATATTTCAATTAAATTAATAGTTAAATTATAAAAACAATGTTACTACTAGTGTCAAAAATCTGATGGGTTAAGTTAAGATGGGACTACACAGAGTGAACTGACTTAATGGTGAACAATTGATATCTGAATTAAATTTATTCCAACATCAAAATTAGTTGAATATTAGGGTGCTATTAGTGTTGGATAGAATAAATCGTCTGCAGACTCCAAACCTTGGGAGTCGGCCCTCGATTCACGTCAGAATCGAAGAATCAATTCTTCTTGCAATCAGGTCCCAGCTGTAAAAAGATCCATAGTGCCTCTAAATACACAAAATACATCTGTTCACATTGTTCATAGTGTACTAGACACAATTTGCAGTGATCCATAACACTCACATATATAAAAAGCAACTAATATCAATGGTTTAATAGACTCTTAATAAGAAGATACTCTGAAGAATGTTGGTAACCAAACAGTTTTGGTTCTCAACGACTTTCATTCTATTTTTGTCCATATAATGGATGTCAATGGGTACCTAAATTGTCTGGTTACCAACCTTCTTCAAAATATCTTCTTTAATGTTCCACAGAAGAAAAAAAAGTCATACAGTAAGTAAGTAA